>NC_053393.1:54364770-54498529 GCF_905171765.1 Bufo bufo
CTTGAACAGGCCACTGTCACACATTTAGGCCCAGGCACCCAGGCAGAGGAGAGAGGTCCCGTAACAGAGAATCTGGCCTTATGTCAGCGCAGAATCTGTATTCATGTCATAGCAGAGAATCAGGCTTCACGTCACCCACCACTGGAACAGGCCACTGTCACACATTTAGGCCCCGGCACCCAGACAGAGGAGAGAGGTCCTGTAACAGAGAATCTGGCCTTATGTCAGCGCAGAATCTGTATTCATGTCATAGCAGAGAATCAGGCTTCACGTCACCCACCACTGGAACAGGCCACTGTCACACATTTAGGCCCCGGCACCCAGACAGAGGAGAGCGGTCCCGTAACAGAGAATCTGGCCTTATGTCAGCGCAGAATCTGTCTTCATGTCATAGCAGAGAATCAGGCTTCACGTCAGCCACCACTGGAACAGGCCACTGTCACACATTTAGGCCCAGGCACCCAGGCAGAGGAGAGAGGTCCCGTAACAGAGAATCTGGCCTTATGTCAGCGCAGAATCTGTATTCATGTCATAGCAGAGAATCAGGCTTCAGGTGACCCACCACTGGAACAGGCCACTGTCACACATTTAGGCCCCGGCACCCAGACAGAGGAGAGAGGTCCTGTAACAGAGAATCTGGCCTTATGTCAGCGCAGAATCTGTATTCATGTCATAGCAGAGAATCAGGCTTCACGTCACCCACCACTGGAACAGGCCACTGTCACACATTTAGGCCCCGGCACCCAGACAGAGGAGAGCGGTCCCGTATCAGAGAATCTGGCCTTATGTCAGCGCAGAATCTGTCTTCATGTCATAGCAGAGAATCAGGCTTCACGTCAGCCACCACTGGAACAGGCCACTGTCACACATTTAGGCCCAGGCACCCAGGCAGAGGAGAGAGGTCCCGTAACAGAGAATCTGGCCTTATGTCAGCGCAGAATCTGTTTTCATGTCATAGCAGAGAATCAGGCTTCACGTCACCCACCACTGGAACAGGCCACTGTCACACATTTAGGCCCCGGCACCCAGACAGAGGAGAGCGGTCCCGTAACAGAGAATCTGGCCTTATGTCAGCGCAGAATCTGTATTCATGTCATAGCAGAGAATCAGGCTTCACGTCACCCACCACTGGAACAGGCCACTGTCACACATTTAGGCCCCGGCACCCAGACAGAGGAGAGGTTCATTCAACTTTGGGTTGCCCCACAATATAATGGTAAAATGAAATTAAAAATAGTATTGAATGAGGAAGTGCCCTGGAGTAGAATAATATATTGTTAAGGGGAGGTAGTTAATATCTAATCTGCACAAGGAATGGACAGGTCCTGTGGGATCCATGCCTGGTTCATTTTTATGAACGTCAGCTTGTCCACATTGGCTGTAGACAGGCGGCTGCGTTTGTCTGTAATGACGCCCCCTGCCGTGCTGAATACACGTTCAGACAAAACGCTGGCCGCCGGGCAGGCCAGCACCTCCAAGGCATAAAAGGCTAGCTCTGGCCACGTGGACGATTTTGAGACCCAGAAGTTGAATGGGGCCGAACTATCAGTCAGTACGTGGAGGGGTATGCACAGGTACTGTTCCACCATGTTAGTGAAATGTTGCCTCCTGCTAACACGTTCCGTATCAGGAGGTGGTGCAGTTAGCTGTGGCGTGGTGACAAGACTTTTCCACATCTCTGCCATGCTAACCCTGCCCTCAGAGGAGCTGGCCGTGACACAGCTGCGTTGGCGACCTCTTGCTCCTCCTCTGCCTTCGCCTTGGGCTTCCACTGGTTCCCCTGTGACATTTGGGAATGCTCTCAGTAGCGCGTCTACCAACGTGCGCTTGTACTCGCGCATCTTCCTATCACGCTCCAGTGTAGGAAGTAAGGTGGGCACATTGTCTTTGTACCGGGGATCCAGCAGGGTGGCAACCCAGTAGTCTGCACACGTTAAAATGTGGGCAACTCTGCTGTCGTTGCGCAGGCACTGCAGCATGTAGTCGCTCATTTGTGCCAGGCTGCCCAGAGGTAAGGACAAGCTGTCCTCTGTGGGAGGCGTATCGTCATCGTCCTGTGTTTCCCCCCAGCCACGCACCAGTGATGGGCCCGAGCTGCTTTGGGTGCCACCCCGCTGTGAACATGAATCATCCTCATCCTCCTCCACCTCCTCCTCATCCTCCCTCTGAGTGACTTTGAAGAGACTGGCCTGAAAGTGCTAAAAATGACCCCTCTTCCTCCTCTTCCTCCTGGGCCACCTCCTCTTCCATCATCGCCCTAAGTGTTTTCTCAAGGAGACATAGAAGTGGTATTGTAACGCTGATAACGGCGTCATCGCCACTGGCCATGTTGGTGGAGTACTCGAAACAGCGCAACAGGGCACACAGGTCTCGCATGGAGGCCCAGTCATTGGTGGTGAAGTGGGTCTGATCCGCAGTGCGACTGACCCGTGCGTGCTGCAGCTGAAACTCCACTATGGCCTGCTGCTGCTCGCACAGTCTGTCCAGCATATGCAAGGTGGAGTTCCACCTGGTGGGCACGTCGCATATGAGGCGGTGAGCGGGAAGGCCGAAGTTACGCTGTAGCGCAGACAGGCGAGCAGCGGCAGGATGTGAACGCCGGAAGCGCGAACAGACGGCCCGCACTTTATGCAGCAGCTCTGACATGTCGGGGTAGTTGCGAATGAACTTCTGCACCACCAAATTCAGCACATGCGCCAGGCAAGGGATGTGCGTCAAACCGGCTAGTCCCAGAGCTGCAACGAGATTTTGCCCATTATCGCACACCACCAGGCCGGGCTTGAGGCTCACCGGCAGCAACCACTCGTCGGTCTGTTGTTCTATACCCCGCCACAACTCCTGTGCGGTGTGGGGCCTGTCCCCCAAACATATGAGTTTCAGATTGGCCTGCTGATGTTTACCCCTTGCTGTGCTGAAGTTGGTGGTGAAGGTGTGTGGCTGACTGGATGAGCAGGTGGAAGAAGAGGAGGAGGAAGCTGAGTAGGAGGAGGAGGAGACAGGAGGCAAAGAATGTTGCCCTGCGATCCTTGGCGGCGGAAGGACGTGCGCCAAATAGCTCTCCGCCTGGGGCCCAGCCGCCACTACATTTACCCAGTGTGCAGTTAGGGAGATATAGCGTCCCTGGCCGTGCTTACTGGTCCACGTATCTGTGGTTAGGTGGACCTTGCCACAGATGGCGTTGCGCAGTGCACACTTGATTTTATCGGACACTTGTTTGTGCAGGGAAGGCACGGCTCTCTTAGAGAAGTAGTGGCGGCTGGGAACAACATACTGTGGGACAGCAAGTGACATGAGCTGTTTGAAGCTGTGTGTGTCCACCAGCCTAAATGACAGCATTTCATAGGCCAGTAGTTTAGAAATGCTGGCATTCAGGGCCAGGGATCGAGGGTGGCTAGGTGAGAATTTACGCTTTCTCTCAAATGTTTGTGAGATGGAGAGCTGAACGCTGCCGTGTGACATGGTTGAGATGCTTGGTGACGCAGGTGGTGGTGTTGGTGGTACATCCCATGTTTGCTGGGCGGCAGGTGCCAACGTTCCTCCAGAGGCGGAGGAAGAGGCCGAGGCGGCGGCAGCAGCAGCAGAAGAGGCCGAGGCGGCAGCAGCAGTAGATGTAGCAGGGGGAGCCTGAGTGACTTCCTTGTTTTTAAGGTGTTTACTCCACTGCAGTTCATGCTTTGCATGCAGGTGCCTGGTCATGCAGGTTGTGCTAAGGTTCAGAACGTTAATGCCTCGCTTCAGGCTCTGATGGCACAGCGTGCAAACCACTCGGGTCTTGTCGTCAGCACATTGTTTGAAGAAGTGCCATGCCAGGGAACTCCTTGAAGCTGCCTTTGGGGTGCTCGGTCCCAGATGGCGGCGGTCAGTAGCAGGCGGAGTCTCTTGGCGGCGGGTGTTCTGATTTTGCCCACTGCTCCCTCTTTTGCTACGCTGTTGGCTCGGTCTCACCGCTGCCTCTTCCTCCGAACTGTGAAAGTCAGTGGCACGACCTTCATTCCATGTGGGGTCTAGGACCTCATCGTCCCCTGCATCGTCTTCCACCCAGTCTTGATCCCTGACCTCCTGTTCAGTCTGCACACTGCAGAAATACGCAGCAGTTGGCACCTGTGTTTCGTCATCATCAGAGACGTGCTGAGGTGGTATTCCCATGTCCTCATCATCAGGAAAAATAAGTGGTTGTGCGTTAGTGCATTCTATCTCTTCCACCCCTGGGGAAGGGCTAGGTGGATGCCCTTGGGAAACCCTGGCAGCAGAGTCTTCAAACAGCATAAGAGACTGCTGCATAACTTGAGGCTCAGACAGTTTCCCTGATATGCATGGGTGTGATGTGACAGACCGATGGGCTTGGTTTTCATGCGCCATCTGTGCGCTTTCTGCAGAAGACTGGGTGGGAGATAATGTGAACGTGCTGGATCCACTGTCGGCCACCCAATTGACTAATGCCTGTACCTGCTCAGGCCTTACCATCCTTAGAACGGCATTGGGCCCCACCAAATATCGCTGTAAATTCTGCTGGCTACTGGGACCTGAGGTAGTTGGTTCACTAGGACGTGTGGCTGTGGCAGAACGGCCACAACCTCTCCCAGCCCAGCACCAGAGGGTCCACTAACACCACCACGACCATGTCCACGTCCGCGTCCGCGTCCCTTATTAGATGTTTTCCTCATTGTTCCCGTTCACCACAATTTTGAGAATGGCAAATTTGGGAATTCTTTTTCAACCCAGAACAAAAAGTCTGCTTTTACGGTCACTACAAATAACTTGACCAGCTAAAACTGTGCAGATTTGGTTGAATAGAGATGTGAGACCTGTTTTTTTTTTGCGCTGTGTGACAGTTATAGGTTTAATCACAGAATGACACTTCTATCAGCACGCTAGCGTGTGTCTTAGGTTTTTCTGAATGATACTATCAATAACTTCAATGTAAGATTTTCTTTTTGGGATAGATTTCAAGTAGGCCTGAAATACCACAAACTAGTTATCTTCAGAATGGCAAATTTGGGAATGCTTTTTCAACCCAGAACAAAAAGTCTGCTTTGACGGTCACTACAAATAACTTGACCAGCTAAAACTGTGCAGATTTGGTTGAATAGAGATGTGAGACCTGTTTTTTTTTGTGCTGTGTGACAGTTATAGGTTTAATCACAGAATGACACTTCTATCAGCACGCTAGCGTGTGTCTTAGGTTTTTCTGAATGATACTATCAATAACTTTAATGGAAGATTTTCTTTTTGGGATAGATTTCAAGTAGGCCTGAAATACCACACACTAGTTATTTTCAGAATGGCAAATTTGGGAATGCTTTTTCAACCCAGAACAAAAAGTCTGCTTTGACGGTCACTACAAATAACTTGACCAGCTAAAACTGTGCAGATTTGGTTGAATAGAGATGTGAGACCTGTTTTTTTTTGCGCTGTGTGACAGTTATAGGTTTAATCACAGAATGACACTTCTATCAGCATGCTAGCGTGTGTCTTAGGTTTTTCTGAATGATACTATCAATAACTTTAATGTAAGATTTTCTTTTTGGGATAGATTTCAAGTAGGCCTGAAATACCACAAACTAGTTATTTTCAGAATGGCAAATTTGGGAATGCTTTTTCAACCCAGAACAAAAAGTCTGCTTTGACGGTCACTACAAATAACTTGACCAGCTAAAACTGTGCAGATTTGGTTGAATAGAGATGTGAGACCTGTTTTTTTTTGCGCTGTGTGACAGTTATAGGTTTAATCACAGAATGACACTTCTATCAGCACGCTAGCGTGTGTCTTAGGTTTTTCTGAATGATACTATCAATAACTTTAATGGAAGATTTTCTTTTTGGGATAGATTTCAAGTAGGCCTGAAATACCACAAACTAGTTATTTTCAGAATGGCAAATGTGGGAATGCTTTTTCAACCCAGAACAAAAAGTCTGCTTTGACGGTCACTACAAATAACTTGACCAGCTAAAACTGTGCAGATTTGGTTGAATAGAGATGTGAGACCTGTTTTTTTTTTGCGCTGTGTGACAGTTATAGGTTTAATCACAGAATGACACTTCTATCAGCACGCTAGCGTGTGTCTTAGGTTTTTCTGAATGATACTATCAATAACTTTAATGGAAGATTTTCTTTTTGGGATAGATTTCAAGTAGGCCTGAAATACCACAAACTAGTTATTTTCAGAATGGCAAATTTGGGAATGCTTTTTCAACCCAGAACAAAAAGTCTGCTTTGACGGTCACTACAAATAACTTGACCAGCTAAAACTGTGCAGATTTGGTTGAATAGAAATGTCAGGTCTATTTTTTAGGCGCTGGGTGACAGGCTCAACTTGCCCCTGATGTAATATATGGCCAAAAAATAACCAGACTGTTGATGGTTAAATGCACTTGGGTGAAACAGGCTCAGCCTGCAGCTGATGTAGTGTATGGCCAAAAAATAACCAGACTGTTGATGGTTAAATGCACTTCGGTGACACAGGCTCAGCCTGCAGCTGATGTAGTATATGGCCAAAAAATAATCAGACTGTTGATGGTTAAATGCACTTGGGTGAAACAGGCTCAGCCTGCAGCTGATGTAGTGTATGGCCAAAAAATAACCAGACTGTTGATAGTTAAATGCACTTCGGTGACACAGGCTCAGCCTGCAGCTGATGTAGGATATAGCACAAAATAACCACACTATCGATGGTTAAATACACTTGGTGATAGCTCGTGCTTGCGCACCACAAGTCACAAAATGGCCGCCGATCACCCCAGAAAAAAAGTGATCTAAAAACGCTCTGGGCAGCCTCAAAAAAGTGAGCAAGTCAATAATAGCACTTCAATGATCCACAGCTGCAGATCGATCACAGAATGAAGTCTTTTGGAGGAGTTAATCTGCCTAATCTCGCCCTAACGTCGCAGCTGCAACCTCTCCCTATACTGATCATAGCAGAGTGACGTGCGGCGCTACGTGACTCCAGCTTAAATAGAGGCTGGGTCACATGGTGCACTGGCCAATCACAGCCATGCCAATAGTAGGCAAGGCTGTGATGGCCTCTTGGGGCAAGTAGTATGACGCTTGTTGATTGGCTGCTTTGCAGCCTTTCAAAAAGCGCCAAGAAAGCGCCGAACACCGAACCCGAACCCGGACTTTTACGAAAATGTTCGGGTTCGGGTCCGTGTCACGGACACCCCAAAATTCGGTACGAACCCGAACTATACAGTTCGGGTTCGCTCATCCCTAGTTTTGGGGTGTCATTTTACATATACCCATGCTGGGTGAGAGAAATATCTTGGTCAATTGCCAACTTTGTATAAAAAAATGGGAAAAGTTGTCTTTTGCCAAGATATTTCTCTCACCCAGCATAGGTATATGAAAAATGACACCCCAAAACACATTGCCCAACTTCTCCTGAGTACGGAGATACCACATGTGTGACACTTTTTTGCAGCCTAGGTGGGCAAAGGGGCCCACATTCCAAAGAGCACCTTTCGGATTTCACCGGCCATTTTTTACAGATTTTGATTTCAAACTACTTACCACACATTTGGGCTCCTAGAATGCCAGGGCAGTATAACTACCCCACAAGTGACCCCATTTTGGAAAGAAGATGAAGTGAGTTCATAGAATTTTTTATTTTTTGTCACAAGTTAGTGGAATATGAGACTTTGTAAGAAAAAAAAAAAAAATCATCATTTTCCGCTAACTTGTGACAAAAAATAAAAAATTCTAGGAACTCGCCATGCCCCTCACGGAATACCTTGGGGTGTCTTCTTTCCAAAATGGGGTCACTTGTGGGGTAGTTATACTGCCCTGGCATTCTAGGGGCCCTAATGTGTGGTAAGTAGTTTGAAATCAAAATCTGTAAAAAATGGCCGGTGAAATTCGAAAGGTGCTCTTTGGAATGTGGGCCCCTGACAAAAAATAAAAAGTTCTATGATCTCACTATGCCCATCAGCGAATACCTTAGGGTGTCTACTTTCCGAAATGGGGTCATTTGTGGGGTGTTTGTACTGTCTGGCCATTGTAGAACCTCAGGAAACATGACAGGTGCTCAGAAAGTCAGAGCTGCTTCAAAAAGCGGAAATTCACATTTTTGTACCATAGTTTGTAAACGCTATAACTTTTACCCAAACCATTTTTTTTTTACCCAAACATTTTTTTTTTTCAGACATGTAGAACAATAAATTTTGAGAAAAATTTATATATGGATGTCGTTTTTTTTGCAAAATTTTACAACTGAAAGTGAAAAATGTCATTTTTTTGCAAAAAAATCGTTAAATTTCGATTAATAACAAAAAAAGTTAAAATGTCAGCAGCAATGAAATACCACCAAATGAAAGCTCTATTAGTGAGAAGAAAAGGAGGTAAAATTCATTTGGGTGGTAAGTTGCATGACCGAGCAATAAACGGTCAAAGTAGTGTAGGTCAGAAGTGTAAAAAGTGGCCTGTTTATTAAGGGTGTTTAAGCTAAAGGGGCTGAGGTGGTTAAACTGATGAGAATAGTACTACAGAAAATACCACTCATATCGGGTGTGACAGTAAATTGCACGGCGCAGACGCAGTGACCGTGGATTAAAACAAAGGGGAGGGAGCCAGTGTTTTTTTAACCATCTCCCCGTTCGAAAAATCAATTCAATAAATGGACCCCAGATTGGGGACGTAACAGGGATTAAACTGTTGAGAAGAGAACTACAGAAAATAACACTCATATCGGGTGTGAGAGTAAATTGCACGGCGCAGACGCAGTGACCGTGGATTCAAACAAAGGGGAGGGAGCCAGCGTTTTTTTAACCATCTCCCTGTTCGAAAAATCAATTCAATTCACCTTTCGGGGACCCTTGGTGTTGTACGTGGCTGGGTGGAGGAAGAAACCTTCAATGACATCAACGGGACATGGCTAGCTTGGTATCCAACCTTGTGCAAATGGGGAGTTTGCAGTTGGGCAAATGGACTGTTTGCGGTTGTTTGCGGTGCATTAAAAGGGGAGTTTGGTCTGTCAATGTCTGTGAAGCACGCGTAACCCTTACACTACCTGATCGATACAACATCATACCTGATCGTATACACACACTGGATGTTTTAAACCACGTTGTTCAAAAAAAATTTGGATTGTTAGGTGATTTATGCCGTTTATGGATTAAAACCCAACTCTGCATCAACTATGTAATTTTCCATGGGAGTTTTGCCATGGATCCCCCTCCGGCATGCCACAGTCCAGGTGTTAGTCCCCTTGAAACAACTTTTCCATCACTACTGTGGCTAGAAAGAGTCCCTGTGGGTTTTAAAATTCACTTGCCTATTGAAGTCTATGGCGGTTCGCCCAGTTCGCGAACATTTGAGGAAATTCGCGTTCGCCGTTCGCGAACTAAAAATTTTATGTTCGCGACATCTCTATATAACAGCAGTATTTAACCCTTGTATTGGACAGTCAGAAATACAGCAAAGGCCACAAATGTAGTATCTTGCACAAAATGGGTGTTTTTTTTAAAACCAGAATATAACAGCAGCATTTAACGCTTGTATTGGACTGTCAATAAAGCAGCAAAGGCCGCAAATGTAGTATCTTGCACAAAATGGGTATTTAAAAAATTAAATTAAATTTAAACAGCAGTATTTAACGCTTCTATTGGACTGTCAGAAATGCAGCAAAGGCTGCTGTAACGGGGTGCCGAAGGCGCGCTCGGTCTCCCATCAGCCGCAGACCTGCTGCTTAGCTTCGGGAGCAAGGATCTGTGTTTGACCTCGTTCCCAGGGCGGCTTTACTAGCTGGGAGGCTCCCTGCTCCTACGTCTGCCTTGAGAGCCGAGCTGATCATTCGGTGCTCGACTGGTAGGTCTGTCGGTCATGTGACGCTGGCCACGTCACATGACCCTCCCTCCCCACTATAAATACAGGCAGCCTGCTGGCCACAGGTTGCCTGTTAATTTAGGTTCCTGGCGTTTGTTGGATACCTGTATACTTACCTGATCCTGTTCCCTCACGATCCTTTGCCTGCTCCTCCTGTACTGCGGATCCATCCTGGTATTTTGACCTCGGTTTCCACCTGACTATTCTTTGCGGACTCCTTTGGTGCTTCTCAACTCTCCTGGTATTTATGACCCCGGCATCTCCTGACCATTCTTTGCTTATCCCTCTGTACTGCATTGTCCTCTTGGTTTTGACCCGGTCCGTTCACTATCCGTTATTTGTCTTGTCTGTATTTCCCGCACGTATCCTAAGTTAGGGACTGCCGTCCAGTTGTCCCCTGTCATCAGAACTCTTGACGCAGGTAGGCAGGGCCAGGGGTGAGGGTGGAGCGCAGTGGACACTATCCTCCCCCCTGTGTGTGTGTGTGTGTGTGTACGTGACCGTTACAGCTGCAAATGTAGTATCTAGCACAAAATGGGTGTTTTTTTAAAAACCACAATATAACAGCAGTATTTAACGCTTGTTTTGGACTGTCAGAAATGCAGCAAAGGTTGCAAAGGAAAAAAAAAAAGATTTTTTCACCCACAGTTAAACAGATGGATTTACTGATTTTATTTCACTATCAGATTTGCAGTGCAGGCCAAAAAAGGTACTTTATGGCCCAAAATAAGTGGGTTTTTTTTACCCACAATGTCCCAGTTGTATTCACTGATTCTATTTCACTATCAGATTTGCAGTGCAGACCACAAAGGTACTTTATGGCAAAAAGAAAATATGATTTTTTTCACCCAGAGTGAAAGAGATGGATTTAACAGATTTTCTTTCACTATCACAAATGCAGTGGAGGGCGCAAATGTACTTTTTAGCACAAAAAAAATAATTTGTCCCCACAGAATCTAACAGATGGATTTACTTGAATATGAAAAATTGAATATGTCACCCCCTGAGTCCCTGAACTCACAGACGGATTACCTATATTATTTTCCCTTCCCCTGGCACATATGCAGTGCAGGTGCACTTAAAAAATGGGTATATTTTGCCCTCTGAACTAAAAGATATAGGGTTAATTTATTTTCCCTGGCACATATGCTGTGCTGGTGAACTGCACTTGCACAAAATGGCCGCTGACGTCCACCTAACTAAAAGACGGAGAAAACTTTTTTTTCTGTGTCACTGGGCTCAGGGCAGGGTACAAAAATGTTGCATTGCACCCACAAAAAAAATAGCTGTAGATCGCAGAGTTAACAAGTTTCTTATTTCAGATAGATTCTTTCCTATTTTCTCCCTCACAGCAGCAGCATCCTATCCCTACACTAGTAAGAGCAGAGTGATGTCGGCGCTACGTGGCTCCAGCTTATATAGAGGCTGGGTCACATGCTGCTCTGGCCAATCACAGCCATGCCATTAGTAGGCATGGCTGTGATGGCTTCTAAGGGCACACGAGTTAAACGCTTGTTGATTGGCTGCCCTGCAGCCTTTCAAAAAGTGCCATTAAATCACCGAACACCAAACTCAAACCCAAACTTTTACTGAAATGTTCGGGTTCGGGGTCCAAAAATCCTAAAGTTCAGTATGAACCTGAACTTTACAGTTCGGGTTCGCTCAACCCTAGTATAGTTCTGTAAAATATATGTGTAGCTTCATAGTGCAGAGTGTCTTTGGGATAGGTATTGCCTCGTACTAGTCCGGCAGTATTTGGTGCTAAAAAAAGACCATGTAACACAAACTGCGTGTCGGCGAAAAATACTTTTTAATATCATACTTCCTCAAAGACATACAGTATGCCCAAAGCCTGAGGCTGCACTACTGCTACTCATGTATACAGTATGTGTGTGGATTTAAAGGAAATGAGCCACCAAAATTTTATCTGCCAGTTAAAACCAGATAGCAGCACATTTCCTTTTTTTTTTTTTTTATTTATTTTCTGATTTATAGATTTATTTTCTATTTTCTGAACGTGATTTATGGGGCGAGGCGGCCATCTTGCCTGAGCTCTTCTTAACTGCATCTTGAAAGCATTAGGAAAATTGCTTTATGGCAGCCCCATGGTCCATAGACACAATGGTCAGGAGGGGATCTCATTGCCTTCTATGGGAGAGTTTTCTAGGCATGCCCTGTGACCTGTGCAGAGGACATTGTACAAGGGAAGAATAGATCAGCTCTGATAATCACCTATTGTGAATGGAGCATCCTGTCTTATCTGTAGACAGCGGTGATATCATTACAGGTAGGATCGGAATGACAGATAAGGAGATAACTGCGGTAAAGCAATCTGTACAGAGTTAGATAAAAGTGTCTGTCCCTGCATCACCTTTCTCACCCCGCCTGAGCCCCTGTGATAAATCTGGAGCAGGTCTAGACAGCCGATCTACGCTGATGCCTTCTATAGCTTTATAGTTGCTTTTCTGGCAGGTTTCCTTTAATATTCGTGGTGTTTAAAGAACTGAAATATAAAATAAAACCCCGATTTTCCTGTGTTGCAGACCCATGCCGGAAGATGGATACCTGGTGAAAGTGACCGTAGACGGCGTTCCTGCGATCACCCCCAACTGTTATGAATACTACTTTTCCTGGTGGTGTATGTTCTATGTATGTACACGTAATTTGTTCCTAATATTTCTCCAATATGGAGTCCGTTTACACATATACTGTTAATGACACAGCGCTAGCCCTCTATTCTCTATTCAGCAACTCCTTAAAGGGTCCAGTTTTAGCAACACTTAGGACACATTTTCCGTGAAGATTGGCTGATTGTAGGTGGGTTTCACTGTTAGGACCTATTGTATTGGTATCGATGGCCAGTACGTCCTCATTTACCCTGCAGCCAAGGCAGGTTTATAGGGTGGGTTTGGGACATGTAGTACTTTGGGTACCATCACTCAGTTCCTCTGATCCAGTTGTTAAAAACCCACCCAGCTTTGGAGTCCATGCAGGCCATTCCCCTTTTAGGTAGGTAGCCAGGGACCTACTACCATGATGCAATGATGCTTATTTTCGGCGGGGTAACAGGGGAAGATAGGTGTAGTGATGGCTAGGGATGAGCGAACCTGAACTGTATAGTTCGGGTTCGTACCGAATTTTGGGGTGTCCGTGACACGGACACGAACATTTTCGTAAAAGTCCGGGTTCGGGTTCGGTGTTCGGCGCTTTTTGAAAGGCTGCAAAGCAGCCAATCAACAAGCGTCATACTACTTGCCCCAAGAGGCCATCACAGCCATGCCTACTATTGGCATGGCTGTGATTGGCCAGTGCAGCATGTGACCCAGCCTCTATTTAAGCTGGAGTCACGTAGCGCCGCACATCACTCTGCTCTGATCAGTGTAGGGAGAGGATGCAGCTGCTGCTGTTAGGGCGAGATTAGGCAGGGATTTATTTACTGAAGTGATCGATATACAGCTGTGTATCATACAACCTCTGCTATTCAATTGCTCACTGTTTTAAGGCTGGCGAGAGCGTTTTTCAGTCACTTTTTTCTGGGGTGATCGGCGGCCATTTTGTGTCTTGTGGTGCGCCAGCAGAAGCTGCCACCAAGTCCATTTTTAACCATCAATAGTGTGTTGTTGTTTTTTTGCTATATCCTACATCAGGGGCTTGGCTGTGCTTGCTATTTTATTGAGGGGTAAAATACAATTGCCAAAATAGCAGTACCCTAAATCTGGTGTTTCAGCTGTGGCTAGCCAATTGTAATACTGTCACGGCTGTATGTGAGCAACAAGAGCATACACATTAAATAGAGCTACTGACCGGACCCAAACTAGGGAGGATAAAGGGTGACCCCTGTCAGACCCTCAAAGCTCTCCCTATGCTGCTAAGCACATGCCCGGATCCAAATGGTGGAACGAGGCATGCCCGCGTACCTAAGACTGATGACCACTGTAACCCCTACAATAGTGGAAGGGGCACGGCCACCGGTGCCCTGCTCAGTATATGGATGGCCCCGGGGTCGCCTCGGATACAGTCAGAAAACAAACAGAAACACTACAATGTCTGCACACTTAGCTGAAGGAGCTGCAGCAGCCGTGAAGACAGATCCAAAGACAGCTGGCAATATCCGGAGTACTTGCTGCAGCAGAACACAGGTCCAGTGAAATGATAGCCCACAAGTGAAGATACTCAAGCAAGAGATACAACTCAAATGAGAAATATAATCCGCTCCCTACAAAGGAGGAGGGGTGATTTAAAGGCAGAGAAATCAAACAGAGGAGGAACAGCTGGGAGGAAGGAAACAGAAAGTAAAGACCTCATCACAGGGGCGGAGAAACAGAGCAGTGAGAACTCCTCCAAGCTCTAGTAGTGACATCATCACAGGGGTGGAGAAACAGAGCTGTGAGAACGTCTCAAAGCTCTGGTAGTGACAGTACCCCCCCCCCCCCTCTACGGGTGGACTCCGGACACCCAGGACACACCTTCTCAGGATGAGCCCTATGAAATGCCCTGATGAGGCGAGTGGCTTTAATGTCCGACAACGGAACCCACATCCTCTCCTCAGGACCATAACCCTTCCAATGAACGAGGTACTGAAGAGAACCGCGGACAATGCGAGAGTCCACAATTCTGGAAACCTCAAACTCCAGATTGCCATCAACCAAAATCGGAGGAGGAGGCAAAGAGGAGGGTACCGTGGGCTGGACATATGGTTTTAAGAGAGATCTGTGAAATACATTATGTATCTTCCAAACCCGTGGAAGATCAAGACGGAAGGCAACAGGATTGATGACTGACAAGATTTTATAAGGCCCAATAAACTTGGGACCCAATTTCCAGGAGGGAACCTTCAGTTTAATATTTATTGTAGACAACCACACCAGATCACCCACATTCAGGTCCGGACCAGGCACACGTCTCTTATCAGCCACATGCTTATACTTCTCACTCATCTTTCTAAGATTACTCTGAATCTTTTGCCAAATGGTAGACAAAGACGAGGAAAATCTCTCCTCCTCAGGTAAACCAGAAGGAGCCCCTCCCGAGAATGTCCCAAACTGCGGATAGAACCCATATGCACAAAAGAATGGTGACTTATCAGAAGATTCCTGACGACGGTTGTTCAGAGCAAACTCAGCAAGAGGGAGAAATGAACACCAATCCTCCTGGTTCTCTGCCACAAAACAGCGCAAATATGTCTCCAGATTCTGATTGAGGCGCTCAGTCTGACCATTCGACTGCGGGTGAAAAGCAGAAGAGAAGGACAGCCGAACCCCCAGGCGAGAGCAGAAAGCCTTCCAGAATCTGGACACAAACTGCGTGCCTCTATCGGAAACAATATCAGAGGGAATGCCATGCAATTTAACAATATGGTCGACAAAAGCTTGCGCCAACGTTTTAGCATTGGGTAAACCAGGGAAAGGTACGAAATGAGCCATCTTGCTAAAATGGTCCACCACCACCAGGATCACCGACTTCCCTGAGGAACGAGGAAGATCCGTGATAAAGTCCATGGACAGGTGTGTCCAAGGACGGGAAGGTATGGGTAACGGGAGAAGGGAACCTGAAGGCCGTGAACGAGGGACCTTAGCGCGAGCGCACGTCTCACAAGCAGCCACAAAACCCTCCACCGACTTACGAAGAGCCGACCACCAAAATCTCCGAGCAATGAGATCTACTGTGGCTCTACTCCCGGGGTAACCAGCAAGAACAGTATCATGATGCTCCTTGAAGAGTTTGTGACATAGCTCAGGAGGCACAAACAACTTCCCAGAAGGACAACGGGCAGGTGCCTCAGTCTGGGCAGCCTGGACCTCGGCCTCCAAATCAGAATATAGAGCAGAAACAACTACCCCCTCCTCCAAAATGGGACCCGGGAGAGAGAGCATCAGCCTTCACATTTTTGATCCCAGGGCGGAATGTAACGACAAAATTGAATCTGGAGAAGAACAGAGACCATCTGGCCTGTCTCGGATTCATACGCCTGGCCGACTCCAAGTATGCCAGATTCTTATGGTCGGTAAAAACGGTGATAGGGTGCCTGGCCCCCTCCAACCAATGGCGCCATTCCTCGAAAGCCAACTTGATGGCCAACAACTCCCTATCTCCCACATCATAGTTTTTCTCTGCCGGGGAGAGTTTTTTAGAGAAAAAGGCACAGGGTCGCCATTTGGCAGGAGAAGAGCCCTGGGACAAAACCGCACCCACACCCACGTCGGAAGCATCCACCTCAACAATAAAAGGTAAGGAAACATCGGGATGCACCAAGACGGGAGCAGACGCAAAACTCTCTTTAATCTTAGAAAAAGCTGCAAGCGCCTCCTCCGACCAAGAGGAAAAATCCGCCCCCTTTTTTGTCATGTCAGTGAGGGGTTTGACAACAGAGGAATAATTCAAAATGAACTTTCTGTAATAGTTCGCAAAACCCAGAAAGCGCATCAATGCCTTCTGATTCTCAGGAAGCTCCCACTCAAGTACAGCACGGACCTTCTCCGGATCCATGCAAAAACCAGAAGCAGAGAGGAGAAAACCCAGAAATTGAATCTCCGATACCATAAAAAGACATTTCTCCAGCTTGGCGTACAATTTATTTTCCCGCAGAATCCGCAGAACCTGAAAAAGATGATCCTGATGGGTCTGAACATCAGGGGAAAAAATCAAAATATCATCAAGATACACCAATACAAATTTCCCCATTAAATGGTAGAAAATACTGTTAACAAAATGCTGAAAGACGGCCGGAGCATTTATCAGGCCGAAAGGCATAACGAGATTCTCGAAATGCCCGTTAGGGGTATTAAAGGCAGTTTTCCATTCATCCCCCTCTCTGACCCTGACCAGGTTGTACGGGCCTCTCAAATCCAATTTGGAAAAAACCTTGGCCCCAACAATTTGGTTGAAGAGGTCCGGGATCAGAGGAAGGGGATAGGGATCGCGAATCGTGATACGGTTCAGCTCCCTAAAATCTAGGCAAGGTCTCAGAGAGCCATCTTTTTTTTTAACAAAAAAAAAAACAGCTGCAACAGGTGATTTTGAGGGACGAATATGCCCCTTATCGAGACTCTCGGAGATATAGGTTCGCATTGCGATTCTTTCCGGTTGTGAGAGATTGTAGAGGCGTGCTTTTGGCAGCTTGGCGCCGGGAATGAGGTTAATGGGACAGTCAAACTCCCGGTGAGGAGGTAGCTCCTGAACACCGCTCTCGGAAAACACGTCCGAGAAATCAGAGAGAAATGATGGCACAGTTTTAGTAGACACCTCTGCAAAAGTCGCTGTGAGACAATTCTCTCTACAAAAGTCACTCCACTCATTTATTTGCCTTCCTTGCCAATCAATAGTGGGGTTATGTCTAGTGAGCCAGAGTAACCCCAAAACTAGAGGAGAAGGCAATCCGTTAAGGACAAAACAAGATATATCCTCCACATGAGTGTCACCTACAGCTAACCGGATATTGTGAACAATGCCCTTCAGAGATCTCTGTGAGAGTGGAGCAGAGTCAATAGCAAAAACAGGTATATCCTTTTCTAATGTGCAAACCTGAAAACCATGCATGGCTACAAATTGAGTGTCAATAAGATTGACGGCCGCTCCACTATCGACAAAAATCTCACAAGAAATGACTTTGCTCTCTAGCGCCACCCTGGCAGACAGGAGAAAACGGGAACTGCAGGTCAGAGGAAAAGCATCAATTCCTACATCAACTTTGCCCAAAGTAGCAGATGAAGCAGAGTTTGATGATTTACCTTTTGAGGTTTTTCTCTTATTATCGCTCTTAGTACAGTTCAAGAATCTCCTAGACGGACAAACATTTGCCAAATGACCTATGCCCCCACAACAAAAACACACCATACTCTGAGGACTAAATCCTCTTTTATCAGGGGCAAGTCACCTAGCTGCATGGGCTCCTCCTCAGAGGGGATCGAGACAGGATGAGGCCCCTGCACACTGAATGAGTCCGCACCACTGCCCCTAGACTGACAATGGCTGGACAGAGAGGTCTCGTTTCTTTCTCTTAGACGCCTGTCAAGGCGTACCGCCAATGACATGGCAGACTCTAAGGACGTTGGTCTCTCATGGAAAGCAAACGCATCTTTCAATCTCTCTGAGAGACCATGACAGAACTGACTCCGGAGTGCAGCATCATTCCAACCTGAATCAGCTGCCCATCTCCGAAATTCAGAACAATAAAGCTCCGCAGACAGTTTGTTCTGGCATAAAAAACTTAAGTTAGATTCGGCCAGAGCAACACGATCCGGGTCATCATATATCTGCCCCAGGGCCACAAAAAATCTTTCCACGGATCGAAGGGAGGGATCCCCTGATGGCAGCGAAAAAGCCCAAGTCTGAGCATTACCCCTGAGCAGGGAGATGACAATCCTCACCCTCTGCTCCTCATTACCAGAGGAATGGGGACACAAGCAAAAATGGAGTTTGCATGCCTCTCTGAAGCGAACAAAATTCTCACTGCCCCCGGAGAACGTTTCCGGAAGTGAGACCTTTGGCTCACAACAGACTCCATGGGCCGGAACATAGCCCAATGCATGAAGCTGAGTCATAGATTGACGGAGATCCGCTACCTCCAAAGAAAGACCCTGCATGCGGTCAACCAGGCCAGAAAGCGGATCCATGTCAAAAAGGACGGTTTTGGCGGATTATAATGTCACGGCTGTATGTGAGCAACAAGAGCATACACATTAAATAGAGCTACTGACCGGACCCAAACTAGGGAGGATAAAGGGTGACCCCTGTCAGACCCTCAAAGCTCTCCCTATGCTGCTAAGCACATGCCCGGATCCAAATGGTGGAACGAGGCATGCCCGCGTACCTAAGACTGATGACCACTGTAACCCCTACAATAGTGGAAGGGGCACGGCCACCGGTGCCCTGCTCAGTATATGGACGGCCCCGGGGTCGCCTCGGATACAGTCAGAAAACAAACAGAAACACTACAATGTCTGCACACTTAGCCGAAGGAGCGGCAGCAGCCGTGAAGACAGATCCAAAGACAGCTGGCAATATCCGGAGTACTTGCTGCAGCAGAACACAGGTCCAGTGAAATGATAGCCCACAAGTGAAGATACTCAAGCAAGAGATACAACTCAAATGAGAAATATAATCCGCTCCCTACAAAGGAGGAGGGGTGATTTAAAGGCAGAGAAATCAAACAGAGAAGGAACAGCTGGGAGGAAGGAAACAGAAAGTAAAGACCTCATCACAGGGGCGGAGAAACAGAGCAGTGAGAACTCCTCCAAGCTCTAGTAGTGACATCATCACAGGGGTGGAGAAACAGAGCTGTGAGAACGTCTCAAAGCTCTGGTAGTGACAAATACTGTCTGCTGTCTGCCGAAGCACAGATTTTGTTCTGGGTTGAATACAATTCCCTAAATTAGTGGTTTCTGCTCTATCAGGCCAAGGTTAAATCTATCCATAAAAGGGTATATTAGATTGAAGGTGCGGATAGGGTCATCCTCAATAACTTCACACGCTACCGTGCATTTCCAAGTCTAATTCTGTCCGTAAAAGGGATACCTGTCATCCAGCGCCTAAATACTAGGCCTACAATTTATATTCAGCTAAATCTGTCGTTACTGCTGTGCCTGTATTAGTGTAATACGGTACCTAAATAGATAGCCAGATAGTGTTAGGTGCCTGTAAAAAAAAGGCCTGAATTTGAATTCAATACATTGGGCCAAATAATTTTTTTCTTATTGTGGTGAACGGTAACAATGAGGAAAACATCTAGTAAGGGACGCGGACATGGTCGTGGTGGTGTTAGTGGACCCTCTGGTGCTGGGAGAGGACGTGGCCGTTCTGCCACAGCCACACGTCCTAGTGAACCAACTACCTCAGGTCCCAGTAGCCACCAGAATTTACAGCGATATTTGGTGGGGCCCAATGCCGTTCTAAGGATGGTAAGGCCTTAGCAGGTACAGGCATTAGTCAATTGGGTGGCCGACAGTGGATCCAGCACGTTCACATTATCTCCCACCCAGTCTTCTGCAGAAAGCGCACAGATGGCGCCTGAAAACCAAGCCCATCAGTCTGTCACATCACCCCCATGCATATCAGGGAAACTGTCTGAGCCTCAAGTTATGCAACAGTCTCTTATGCTGTTTGAAGACTCTGCTGCCAGGGTTTCCCAAGGGCATCCACCTAGCCCTTCCCCAGGGGTGGAAGAGATAGAATGCACTAACGCACAACCACTTATGTTTCCTGATGATGAGGACATGGGAATACCACCTCAGCACGTCTCTGATGATGACGAAACACAGGTGCCAACTGCTGCGTCTTTCTGCAGTGTGCAGACTGAACAGGAGGTCAGGGAGGAAGACTGGGTGGAAGACGATGCAGGGGACGATGAGGTCCTAGACCCCACATGAAATGAAGGTCGTGCCACTGACTTTCAGAATTTGGAGGAAGAGGCAGTGGTGAGACCGAGCCAACAGCGTAGCAAAAGAGGGAGCAGTGGGCAAAAGCAGAACACCCGCCGCCAAGAGAGTCCGTCTGCTACTGGCCACCGCCATCTGGGACCGAGCACCCCAAAGGCAGCTTCAAGGAGTTCCCTGGCATGGCAGTTCTTCAAACAATGTGCTGACGACAATGGCCGCTGTGCCATCAGAGCCTGAAGCGAGGCATTAACGTTCTGAACCTTAGCACAACCTGCATGACCAGGCACCTGCATGCAAAGCATGAACTGCAGTGGAGTAAACACCTTAAAAACAAGGAACTCACTCAGGCTCCCCCTGCTACCTCTTCTGCTGCTGCCGCCGCCTCGGCCTCTTCCTCCGCCTCTGGAGGAACGTTGGCACCTGCCGCCCAGCAAACAGAGGATGTACCACCAACACCACCACCTCCGTCACCAAGCATCTCAACCATGTCACACGGCAGCGTTCAGCTCTCCATCTCACAAACATTTGAGAGAAAGCGTAAATTCCCACCTAGCCACCCTCGATCCCTGGCCCTGAATGCCAGCATTTCTAAACTACTGGCCTATGAAATGCTGTCATTCAGGCTGGTGGACACAGACAGCTTCAAACAGCTCATGTCGCTTGCTGTCCCACAGTATGTTGTTCCCAGCCGCCACTACTTCTCCAAGAGAGCCGTGCCTTCCCTGCACAACCAAGTATCCGATAAAATCAAGTGTGCACTGCGCAACGCCATCTGTGGCAAGGTCCACCTAACCACAGATACGTGGACCAGTAAGCACGGCCAGGGACGCTATATCTCCCTAACTGCACACTGGGTAAATGTAGTGGCGGCTGGGCCCCAGGCGAAGAGCTGTTTGGCGCACGTCCTTCCGCCGCCAAGGATCGCAGGGCAACATTCTTTGCCTCCTGTTGCCTCCTCCTCCTACTCGGCTTCCTTCTCCTCTTCTTCCACCTGCTCATCCAGTCAGCCACACACCTTCACCACCAACTTCAGCACAGCCCGGGGTAAACGTCAGCAGGCCATTCTGAAACTCATATGTTTGGGGGACAGGCCCCACACCCAGGGCCGCTGATAGGCCAGTACAGCTGGCCCAGTTGTACCGGGCCCGGCTGGCAGGGGGGCCCGGCAGTGGCGTAGCTACAGGGGTCGCAGCGGTCGCAATTGCCCCCCCACCGCCACCTATTCAAAATCCCGGCTAAGGGCCCGCCCTGGGGGCAGTGCGCACGGCGCAGCGCTGTCTGTCTATGTCGGGTCTGACTAAGTGAGGAGGAGCCGGACGGAGGCGTGGTTACCGCGCATCTCCGGCTCCCAGTCAGACAAGTCACACTCAGAAGCAGGCGGCAGTGGCAGTGCGGACGTGCGGCGAGGTGAGTTTTGAGACTGTCAGTGTCTCACTCTCTAGTACTGTAACTGTACAGTGTCACTCTCTGACTGAGTGGCAGCATGGCAGGCGGCGGCAGCGCAGTCTCTAGTACTGACTACAGTGTCAGTCAGTGTCACTCACTCTCTACTGTCTGTCTCTGACTGAAGCAGCATGGCAGGCGGCGGCAGCGCAGGGCCCAGGCCAGCTTGATGATGGGGAATGGGATTGATTGGCAATGGAATGGGATTGGGACGGTCTTGGGAAGTTGGGATCATGGAGTGAGTGGTGGGACTGGGACTCTGAATTCTGTGGCTGAAGTGGTTACTGGGCAGTGGGCACACTACTTACTGTGTGTGTGGAGTGTGTGCCAGGCCCAAGGGTCAGACTCAGGCCGCAGGCAGGCAGGGGCAGTGCACTGCAAGCAAGTGTGGGTGCATGCCACTGTGCCAGCCTGCCAGGGGCAGGCTGCAGGCAGCGGCCCAGGCCCCCAACGTGATGCCCACTGTGACTGTCTGTTGCTGACTGGCGCTGGGCACTTAAATTAATGACAGTGTGTGTGTGCCAGGGGGCAGGCCACAGGCAAGCAGTGTGTGCGCCAGGCACGGGCACTGGCCCTGGGGTAGGCAGTGTCTGTGAGCCTTGTGTGCAATAATGCTGGACTGACCCATACATCGGCTATATACGATATTACCAGTCCGTCCGTATATAGCCGGTTGATGGGTCAGTCCAGCACACCATGTGCTGTCTGAAAAAAAATTTCACGACACTTATGGGGGGGATCTGTGGATGGCACCATTATGGAGGGGGATCTGTGGATGACACTATTATGGGGGGGATCTGTGGATGACACTGTTATGGGGGGATCTGTGGATGACTGTTATGGGGGGGATCTGTGGATGACTGTTATGGGGGGGATCTGTGGATGGCACTGTTATGGAGGGTATCTGTGAATGGCACTGTTATGGAGGGGTATCTGTGGATGACACATAGCATAAGATGCTATATACGGTATGTGTCATCCACAGATCCCCCTCTATAACAGTGCCATCCACAGATCCCCCCATAACAGTGCCATCCACAGATCCCCCCATAACAGTGCCATCCACAGATCCCCTCCATAACAGTGCCATCCACAGATCCTCTCCATAACAGTGCCATCCACAGATCCCCTCCATAACAGTGCCATCCACAGATCCCCTCCATAACAGTGCCATCCACAGATCCCCTCCATAAAAGTGCCATTCACAGATCCCCTCCATAACAGTGCCATTCACAGATCCCCTCCATAACAGCGCCATTCACAGACGACCCCCCAGCGCCATAAATATCACTTGTAGACAAATCTGCATGTTGTTTCAAGGCGGCGTCTGGGGAGGGGCCAAGGGCGGGGCCAGGGGTGTGGCTGAAGGAGGGATCAGGGGGTGGAGCTGAAGGGGGCCCCGTCATGTATGCTGTACGGGGCCCCATGATTTCTATCAGCGGCCCTGCCCACACCGCACAGGAGTTGTGGCGGGGTATAGAACAACAGACCGACGAGTGGTTGCTGCCGGTGAGCCTCAAGGCCGGCCTGGTGGTGAGCGATAATGGGCGAAATCTCGTTGCAGCTCTGGGACTAGCCGGTTTGACGCACATCCCTTGCCTGGCGCATGTGCTGAATTTGGTGGTGCAAAGGTTCATTCACAACTACCCCGACATGT
The DNA here is from genome assembly GCF_905171765.1 of Bufo bufo. Lineage (NCBI taxonomy): Eukaryota > Metazoa > Chordata > Amphibia > Anura > Bufonidae > Bufo > Bufo bufo. The sequence goes on from NC_053393.1 coordinate 54,388,061, forward strand.
CAGAGCTGCTGCATAAAGTGCGGGCCATCTGTTCGCGCTTCCAGCGTTCACATCCTGCCGCTGCTCGCCTGTCTGCGCTACAGCGTAACTTCGGCCTTCCCGCTCACCGCCTCATATGCGACGTGCCCACCAGGTGGAACTCCACCTTGCACATGCTGGACAGACTGTGCGAGCAGCAGCAGGCCATAGTGGAGTTTCTTGATATGAAAACACAATGAATTCCAGCACTCACGATTTTGGTTGCTAAAATCTTCGTCTTTTATTCAGGCAGTAGACAATAGACAGGACATCCACCCACAAGTGTAGCAACTTTGACGCGTTTCGAACAATAGTTCTTAGTCGTAACAATGATCAGTGTCTCCTCTGGTAGTTTTATGCTGGTCTGAAAAAGTAATTACTCTCCCCCCACCTGGAGGGCGGAGGAGCAGAGGAGGCAAAGAACACTTTAACCTCTTGTTTTCCAGGTGAGGCACTGCTCATATGTTTTACAATATACATAGACAATCTATATATCTATATAAGGTCATTAATTATTGCTTAAATTTACAGTGAAAATAACCATATATAAAATCAGTAAACACATTAAAATTATCATAGAATATTGGATGTCGAGATAACAGTAGAACATCACATTAATTATATATAACCAGCTAGTTTGCATGGATCCATATATATTGGTGTTGTACCGTTAATCCCGACATGGGCCCTATATCTCTACTAGTACTCTACATTGGAATGTAAAAGTGAATATAGTGAAAAGAATAGAGAAATAGAAATATAGAAAAAATCTTGAGTCAGAAAAAATACATAAACTCATTTTTCATATTCAAGCCGTTTGGGTGTCTGGTATTCAGCTTGAAGATCCAAAAAGCCTCTCTCAATCTCACCAAGAGTTTGAAATCTCCTCCTCTGCTTGGTAATCTCACCTGTTCAATTGCAAAAGCTTTGAAATTGCGCACTTGGCTTTCATGTTTGCAAATGAAGTGTTTAGCCGCATTGGATGTGTTCACACTGTGCGGATTTTTTATGTAGTTGAGATGCTCCAAAATTCGAACTTTGAATTTTCTAGTGGTGCATCCCACATACATCATGTCACAGGCTACACATTTTATGATATATATCACCCCTATTGAATTACAATTAATATATGATTTAAATGGATATATGTGGGAATTATTTGCATCATGGAAGGTTTTCGTGTTCACTACATATGTGCTGGTGCGGCACCGCAGGCTTCCGCATCTGGTAAAACCTTTATATATGAGCCAGGGATCCCGCTTTTGATTAACCCTTTGTATATACATAGAGGGGGATAAATCATTTCCTATAGTTCTTGGCCGTCTTGACACAATTCTGCAACCTTGTTTCATCATACAGTGCAATGTTTCGTCATCATAAAGAATAGGTAAATAATTTTTGATAATTTGTTGAATTTTTTCAAATTGCTTACTGTATGTTAGAACAAGTGTAGGTAGATTTTCATTTTTATTTTATTTTTTACTTTTGTCTGGTCTTTCAATTTTTGATGTCTGTTTGAAATTATTTTTCTCTGGGGTTGGGAAGAGTAGATCTTTCCTATTTTTCTTTCTGGTTATAGCTAGACCTCTGGATATCATCCATTTAGGATATGCTCTCTGTTTCAATCTATCTTCAATAATTTGGGCCTCCATTTCAAAAGCCGCTGCGGTATTGCAGTTTCTATAGGCACGTGTGAATTCTCCCACAGGAATTGATTTTATTGTGTGGGTAGGATGGTGGCTGTTTGCACGTAATAATGTGTTTCCTGTTACTTCCTTGCGATAGGTTTTAGTTTGTATAATCTGGTCGGGTTTTCCCGAAAGTGTAAGATCAAGGAAATTAATATTTTGTGGATGTTCCGTATATGTGAATTTTAGATTATATGCATTATTTTCAAGATATTGCATGAAGTGTTGTATGGCAGGCACATCGCCACTCCATATAAGGAGCATATCGTCGATGTACCTGCCATACCACACCACATATTCTGCAAATGGATTTTTAATGTTATATACATATGCCTCTTCCCAATAGGACATTGTTAAATTGGCCAGGGAGGGTGAGTACTTCGCACCCATCGATACACCAGAGATCTGTACATAATATATAGAATTAAACGAGAAATAGTTGTGAGACATCAGGAATTGAGTAATGTCCAAGGTATAATCTATAAAATCATCAGAAAAATTACTATATTTATGCAAATGGAATTAAAGTGCTAGCATCGCCACATGATGTGGTATCGATGGGTAAAGCGACACCACATCAATAGATAGCCATCTATAGTTTTTAGCCCAGGTCATATCATAAAAAGATTGTAGAATTTAAGTAGTATCCTTGATATACCCTGGGATTCTCTTGACAAGGGGCTGTAGGCTACAATCTAGCCACTTCCCCAACCTCTCTGTTAGGGATCCAATCCCGCTGACTATGGGACGTAAAGGAGGAGGGAACTGGCCCTTATGGACTTTAGGAAGGGCATGCATTATGGACGTAACTGTAGATTCTACATTTAAATAATTAAATTGTTTCTGGTTGATATGATCGTATTCCAGGCCCCTTCGTAAAATATCAAGAAATTCCATTTTGTATTTAGGCAGGGGGTCTATGTCCAGCCTTCGATACACTGTGGAATCAGAAAGTAATTTATTAATTTGTTCGCCATACATGTCACAATCCAGGACGACGACAGAACCTCCCTTATCAGCCATTTTTATAACAATACGTTCATTATCGGATAGTTCTTTAATTGCCTTTTTATATTTTATAGGCAAGTTAGTATTTCCCCCCTCGTCCTGGATGTGACTATGCATTTGTTTTAGCTCCTTTTCTACAATATCCTGAAAAATGTCCATATTTGTTGTTCTGGACATAATAGGATAAAAACCTGGATTGGTGATTTTAAATTTCTGAGCATCAATATTTTTATCATATTCGAATGATTCCCCATATAAGTCGGTGAGACATGTTAGGGCCATCTGTTCTTGGAATGATAAATGAAGATATTCATTTTCAATCCTATTTTCCAAACATGTCTGATCGATATTTCGCATGGGTTCATTCACATCAATATCACTGAAATGTCTAGTAACTGTCAATTGTCTTATAAATTTATTTATATCTAATAGAGTAGAAAATAGATCGAAATTGACAGAAGGTACAAAATTTAAACCCAATTTAAGAACTTCAATTTGTTCAGTAGAGAGAATTACAGCAGACAAATTTATAAAATCTAGTTGTGCACAGTCAACTATCTTTGTTGATGACGTGTTGACCTGGTTTGGGGCGTTTTTATGTTTGCGTCCCGCCCGGCGCATTCGTTTTTTTAAGAAGAGATTGTTGCAGTGTCCTCCTTTTTATTATTCTCCAGGTTGATGTTTTTAGATTTTTTGTAGTATGATAATTTGGACTTTGCTCCATATTCCATAGACTGTTGGAGGCCTTGTGATGAATCCTGTGAGCCGTCAGACGTATCAGCGGTATCTAATTCAGAAGAGAAGCTCACTCTTGGTGATTTATTTTGAGACTTCGGTTTATAACTGCGGTTACTTTGCTTTGATTTATTTTTGTTTTTATTTTTCAAGATAGATCTGGGGGTCGAGTAGATATTTTCCCTTCTACCCCATTCATAAACTTGATCCTGTTTGTAATCATAAAGATCTCTTTGAAATTTTTTATGTTTGATATCCGTAATAAAATCTTCCATTTGATGTATGTTAGTCAACATTTCTGTTTGTAAACTTTCAAAGTCGGCACCGGAATCAAAAGATTTTAAAGACAATTTGCAAAGTTCGATTTCATCCTGCAGTTGTAACAACTTTTCACTTTCACATTTCACTATAAGTGACATAAGTTGTAATGAACAATTTAAGAGTATTTGATTCCATTGTATTATAAAGTCGGCTGAGTAGATCATTGTAGGTATTTTTTTGATCCTGAGGCCTCTAGGAATCATGGACTTTTGTAAATACTTGACCAAGGTGGTATGATCCCACCATACTCTTGTTTCTTGTGATAATAATTTTTCCAATTCAGACATCTTATTTTTCACATCATAGACATCTTGTATTTTTTTATCACTTTCAGAAAATACTAGGTCAGCTTTAGACATTCGGTCTGGTAGTAGAGAAAAGGCAATTGTAAAACAAGTTGCATAACACTTTACGTGGATGTCACGAGGGTATCAAGAGCCACGTCTGACTCCGTTATACCTGGGGTCAGGAAGTCGCAGCGGGTGGCTGCGCGCTCTATATCTAAAGATCACGTTGTTTCTTAGTAATTGTTTTCTGTGTTTGCCTTGCTATCCTTTTTGTCTCACTCAGGGATCCGTAGCTTCTCCTCCTCAGCTGTTTCTTGTCTGCCACTCCCAACCTCCTTATATTCTCCCCTCACACTTCTCTAGTTGCCAGTTATAGAGCTTCCTGCCTGGACATCTATACTGACCCACTGGAGTTGTGAATCCTGGTTGTCGTTCCAGAGTGCTACCCTCCGGATCCCTGTTGGGCTTATTGTTGTCTCCTGTTGTTGCCCACCTGGGATTATATGTTGAGTCTGTGTTGTCTGTCCTCCCCTTGGTGTTTTCCCTTAGAGCTAGTGGTGCGGACTAGTGTTCCCACCGCCCTGTTCACTATCTAGGGCTCAGCTCAGGGAAAGCCAGGGCTTTAGGCACGTGATCGGCGTACGGGTGAGGAACCCGTCTAGGGACGTCAGGGCAGCCAGGTGCCAGCCGCAAGGTGAGTCAGGGGTCACCACCTTCCCTCTCACTTGGGCAGGGCCTTCCTCGTTCCCTCCCTCTGTGTCACGTATGTGATAGTCACGCCGACCGTGATATTATAACTGGCCCTTACTTTTTGAGGAAAAAAAAATATATATAATTTTTTTTGTTGTTTTTTTTTCTCTACTTAGAATCCAATATGGATCCTATTGCTGCCTTGGCAGAACAGCTTCAAGGCCTGTCTTTGGAGGTGGCAGGATTGAAGGCGTCTGTTCTCCAACAACAGCAGCAAATGCAGCAGACCGCACCCCCAGCGGTTGCTATGGGTAACCAGGTTGTTACAGAACCCAAGGTTGCTCTTCCTGACAGATTTTCTGGGGGAAGGGACAAATTTGCGACGTTCCGTGAGGCCTGCAAATTATATTTTAAGTTGCGCCCTTACTCCTCAGGTAATGAAGAACAGCGGGTAGGGATTGTCATTTCCCTGCTTCAGGGGGATCCGCAATCTTGGGCGTTCTCGTTACCCCCTGGTTCTCAGGCTCTTCGGTCAGTGGAGGGATTTTTTGGGGTTTTGGGTCTCATATATGATGACCCTGACCGAGTCGCCCTGGCTGAGTCGAAGTTACGGAGACTCCTACAGGGAGATCGGTCAGCAGAGGAATATTGCTCAGAGTTCCGTAGGTGGGCTACGGATACTCAGTGGAACGACTCGGCTCTCAGGAGTCAGTTCTGCTCTGGGTTATCTGAAAGGGTTAAGGATGCACTGGCGCTGTATGAGACCCCCCTTTCCCTTGATGCTGTTATGTCCCTCTCTATCAGAATAGATAGACGTCTTAGGGAGAGATCGAAAATTCCTGAGCAATTGGTTACCTCTCCCAAGCAACAGTCAGCCTGTACTGACTTAGATGAGCCTATGCAGCTAGGCGGAACTTCTCGTCAGGTCCGTCCTCCCGAGGTTCGCCGTAGGGGGGGGGCTTGTTTTTTCTGTGGGGGGAAGGGTCATTTCATTAATGTCTGTCCCTCCTTTCTCAAAAACAAAAGACCGTCGGAAAACTACTAACCCCAGGCTGTGCGGAGGATGTCAGCCGGGGGGTATACGTTTCCTCCATACGAACATCTCAATTTGTGTTACCAGCGGTCATTGTGTTTGGTGTTAAGACGGAGTCTATTTCTTTTTTTCTAGACAGTGGAGCAGGGGTAAACTTGATTGATGCCCATTTTGCCCGCACTATGGGTTTGTCTCTCTGTACGCTGCAGAGACCTATTCCCGTATTCGCTATAGATTCTGCTCCTCTGTCTCAGAGAAACCTCACCCACATTGTTCATAATTTACACCTTCGGGTAGGGGACCACCATAATGAGTGTCTTTTATGTTACGTTCTGGAGGGCCTTCCCTCTCCGGTGGTATTGGGTCTTCCCTGGTTGGTAGCGCACAATCCAGTGGTGGATTGGCAGGCCAGGGAGATATTGGAGTGGAGTGAGCATTGCAGAGAGAATTGCTTAAATAACAATTGCTTAATCGCCTCCATAGCTCCCCTACCTACATTTATTTCGGACTTTGAGGACGTTTTTTCTGAAAAGGGTTGTCAGAAGCTACCACCTCATCGTCCTTATGATTGCCCGGTTAACCTGATTCCCGGGGCAAAATTACCCAAGTCCAGGTTGTATAATCTTTCGGGTCCCGAGAGACAAGCCATGAAAGATTATATCTCCGAGAGTCTGGCTAAGGGACACATCAGACCCTCTTCTTCACCCGTGGCTGCAGGGTTTTTCTTTGTTAAAAAGAAAGATGGGGGCCTGCGTCCTTGCCTAGATTTCCGTGAGTTAAACCAGATAACCATCCGAGACCCATACCCTCTTCCTCTCATTCCTGACCTTTTTAATCAGATTGCGGGTGCTAGGTGGTTCTCCAAACTTGATCTTAGGGGGGCCTACAATCTGATTCGTATCAAGGAAGGGGATGAGTGGAAGACAGCTTTTAACACCCCTGAGGGGCATTATGAAAATCTAGTTATGCCTTTCGGTCTGACCAATGCCCCTGCTGTCTTCCAACATTTCGTTAATGATATTTTTAGTCATCTCATCGGCAGGTTTGTAGTCATATACCTAGATGATATCTTAATTTATTCGGCTGATCTGAAAACACATGAGGTGCATGTCAGGCAAGTACTGCAGGTCCTACGGACGAATAAATTATATGCGAAAATTGAAAAATGTGTCTTCGCCGTTCAGGAATTACAGTTCCTGGGATATCTATTATCTGCTTCAGGTTTCCGCATGGATCCTGGGAAGGTCCAGGCAATTTTAGATTGGGATCTTCCTGAGAACCTTAAAGCCCTACAACGGTTTTTGGGTTTCGCAAATTTCTATAGAAAGTTCATTAAAAATTATTCAGTGATCGTTAAACCCCTTACCGACATGACTAGGAAGGGGACTGATTTTTCCAAATGGTCTGACGCCGCTAAAGATGCATTTTCCTCTCTAAAAGAGAGGTTTACCTCGGCACCTGTTCTAATTCAACCTGATGTCTCCCAGCCTTTTATTGTCGAGGTAGATGTGTCAGAGGTGGGAGTGGGGGCTGTATTGTCTCAGGGTCCGTCTCCTGGCAAATGGCGTCCTTGCGCTTTCTTTTCCAAAAAATTATCTTCTGCAGAGAAGAATTATGATATTGGAAATAGGGAACTGTTGGCGATTAAACTGGCACTTGAAGAGTGGCGTCACTTCTTAGAGGGAGCAATCCACCCCGTCACGGTGATTACGGATCACAAAAACCTTCTGTACCTAGAATCGGCTAAGCGTCTCACCCCTAGACAAGCTAGGTGGTCGCTATTCTTTACCAGATTTAACTTTGTAATCAACTATCGTCCTGGGGCAAAAAATACCAAGGCAGACGCATTATCTCGTAGTTTCCTTGGAGGGGGTAATGTTAGTGATCCGGTACCTATTTTACAAAGAGGAGTGGTTGTCTCTGCTGTACACTCTGTTCTAGAGGGAAAGGTGTTAGAGGCCCAGGGGGACGCCCCGGCCTCTTGCCCCTCAGAGAAATTGTTTGTACCGTTAAACCTGCGTCTTGAATTATTAAAAGAACATCATAATTCGGCACTTGCTGGGCACCCGGGTAGTAAAGCAACCTTGGAGCTATTATCTCGTCGTTTTTGGTGGCCAAGGTTGCGTCAGGATGTTATGGATTTCGTGTCTACTTGTTCTACTTGTGCACGCGCGAAAGTCTCTCATACACGTCCAGCAGGGTCTTTATTGCCACTTTTCATCCCCAATAGGCCATGGACACATCTGTCAATGGATTTCATCACTGACTTACCGTTGTCGGCGGGTAAAACAGTTATCTTGGTAGTAGTAGACAGGTTTAGCAAAATGGTACACTTTATTGCGCTACCCGCACTTCCTAATGCTAAAACTCTTGCTCAGGTGTTTATCAGTGAAATCGTGAAGCTTCACGGGGTCCCTTCCGATGTGGTTTCGGATCGGGGAACCCAGTTTATTTCTAAGTTTTGGAAAGCTTTTTGTTCCCGTTTGGGGGTTCACTTGTCCTTTTCCTCAGCTTTCCATCCTCAGTCGAATGGACAGACTGAGCGTACCAACCAAAACCTAGAAACATATTTAAGGTGTTTTGTGTCTGAAAACCAAGAGTTGTGGTCATCATATTTACCGTTAGCTGAGTTTGCCATAAATAATCATTATCAGTCCACTGGCAAGTCACCATTCCTTGGTGCATACGGTTTTCATCCCCAATTTTGTACTTTCAAAGAGGGGGGGTCTTCTGGGGTTCCCGAAGAGGAAAGGTTTTCTTCATCTCTTTCATCGGTATGGCAGAAGGTGCAAGTTAACTTGAAAAAGATGAGTGGTAAATATAAATGCATGGCCGATAAGAAACGGTCGCCAGGTCCGGACCTAGGAGTGAATGACTATGTGTGGTTGTCTACTAGGAATATTAAGTTGAAGGTTCCTTCTTGGAAACTGGGCCCTAGGTTCATTGGTCCCTATAAAATAGTAGCCGTCATTAACCCTGTGGCTTTTCGCCTGGAGCTATCTCAGACTTTTAAGATCCATAACGTCTTCCATAAATCGTTACTCAAGAAGTATGTTCCACCTCTAGAACCATCGCCGCTGCCACCTCCTCCTGTTATTGTGGCTGGTAATCTGGAGTTTCAAATAGCCAGAATTGTTGATTCTCGTCGGGTCCGCCGCTCTCTTCAGTATCTGGTGCATTGGAGGGGTTACGGTCCCGAGGAAAGAATGTGGGTTCCAGCGTCAGAGGTAAACGCCAACAGGTTAATTCAGGCTTTCCATGCCTCTCATCCGGAGAGACCTGGTCCTGAGTGTCCGGAGGCCCCTCGTGAAAGGGGGGGGTACTGTCACGAGGGTATCAAGAGCCACGTCTGACTCCATTATACCCGGGGTCAGGAAGTCGCAGCGGGTGGCTGCGCGCTCTATATCTAAAGATCACGTTGTTTCTTAGTGATTGTTTTCTGTGTTTGCCTTGCTATCCTTTTTGTCTCACTCAGGGATCCGTAGCTTCTCCTCCTCAGCTGTTTCTTGTCTGCCTCTCCCAACCTCCTTATATTCTCCCCTCACACTTCTCTAGTTGCCAGTTATAGAGCTTCCTGCCTGGACATCTATACTGACCCACTGGAGTTGTGAATCCTGGTTGTCGTTCCAGAGTGCTACCCTCCGGATCCCTGTTGGGCTTATTGTTGTCTCCTGTTGTCGCCCACCTGGGATTATATGTTGAGTCTGTGTTGTCTGTCCTCCCCTTGGTGTTTTCCCTTAGAGCTAGTGGTGCGGACTAGTGTTCCCACCGCCCTGTTCACTATCTAGGGCTCAGCTCAGGGAAAGCCAGGGCTTTAGGCACGTGATCGGCGTACGGGTGAGGAACCCGTCTAGGGACGTCAGGGCAGCCAGGTGCCAGCCGCAAGGTGAGTCAGGGGTCACCACCTTCCCTCTCACTTGGGCAGGGCCTTCCTCGTTCCCTCCCTCTGTGTCACGTATGTGATAGTCACGCCGACCGTGATAGTGGGTTTTTGAATCCTCACAGCTATTACGCTGTGTTGCCTGGTACGAAAAAGCTTTTCAACCATCAGGTGTATGGGTGAGTCACGCATTACACCAGCGGTGTGAATATGCACAAAGAGAAAGTCCAGCTCACCCAATTATCCAAACACCTGCGTGCACGGAAAAGGCTGGTGAGCCTATATATCCTTGATATAAAAACACAATGAATTCCAGCACTCACGATTTTGGTAGCTAAAATCTTCGTCTTTTATTCAGGCAGTAGACAATAGACAGGACATCCACCCACAAGTGTAGCAACTTTGACATGATGTATGTGGGATGCACCACTAGAAAATTCAAAGTTCGAATTTTGGAGCATCTCAACTACATAAAAAATCCGCACAGTGTGAACACATCCAATGCGGCTAAACACTTCATTTGCAAACATGAAAGCCAAGTGCGCAATTTCAAAGCTTTTGCAATTGAACAGGTGAGATTACCAAGCAGAGGAGGAGATTTCAAACTCTTGGTGAGATTGAGAGAGGCTTTTTGGATCTTCAAGCTGAATACCAGACACCCAAACGGCTTGAATATGAAAAATTAGTTTATGTATTTTTTCTGACTCGAGATTTTTTCTATATTTCTATTTCTTTATTCTTTTCACTATATTCACTTTTACATTCCACTGTAGAGTACTAGTAGAGATATAGGGCCCATGTCGGGATTAACGGTACAACACCAATATATATGGATCCATGCAAACTAGCTGGTTATATATAATTAATGTGATGTTCTACTGTTATCTCGACATCCGATATTCTATGATAATTTTAATGTGTTTACTGATTTTATATATGGTTATTTTCACTGTAAATTTAAGCAATAATTAATGACCTTATATAGATATATAGATTGTCTATGTATATTGTAAAACATATGAGCAGTGCCTCACCTGGAAAACAAGAGGTTAAAGTGTTCTTTGCCTCCTCTGCTCCTCCGCCCTCCAGGTGGGGGGAGAGTAATTACTTTTTCAGACCAGCATAAAACTATCAGAGGAGACACTGCTCATTGTTACGACTAAGAACTATTGTTTGAAACGCGTCAAAGTTGCTACACTTGTGGGTGGATGTCCTGTCTATTGTCTACTGCCTGAATAAAAGACGAAGATTTTAGCTACCAAAATCGTGAGTGCTGGAATTCATTGTGTTTTCATATCAAGGATATATAGGCTCACCAGCCTTTTCCGTGCACGCAGGTGTTTGGATAATTGGGTGAGCTGGACTTTCTCTTTGTGCATATTCACATAGTGGAGTTTCAGCTGCAGTACGCACGGGTCAGTCGCACTGCGGAACAGCACCACTTCACCACCAATGACTGGGCCTCCATGCGAGACCTGTGTGCCCTGTTGCGCTGTTTCGAGTACTCCACCAACATGGCCAGTGGCGATGACGCCGTTATCAGCGTTACAATACCACTTCTATGTCTCCTTGAGAAAACACTTAGGGCGATGATGGAAGAGGAGGTGGCCCAGGAGGAGGAGGAGAAAGAGGGGTAATTTTTAACACTTTCAGGCCAGTCTCTTCGAAGTGACTCAGAGGGAGGTTTTTTGCAACAGCAGAGGCCAGGTACAAATGTGGCCAGACAGGGCCCACTACTGGAGGACGAGGAGGACGAGGATGAGGTGGAGGAGGAGGAGGATGAAGCATGTTCACAGCGGGGTGGCACCCAACGCAGCTCGGGCCCATCACTGGTGTGTGGCTGGGGGGAAACGCAGGACGATGACGATACGCCTCCCACAGAGGACAGCTTGTCCTTACCTCTGGGCAGCCTGGCACACATGAGCGACTACATGCTGCAGTGCCTGCGCAACGACAGCAGAGTTGCCCACATTTTAACGTGTGCGGACTACTGGGTTGCTACCCTGCTGGATCCCCGCTACAAAGACAATGTGCCCACCTTACTTCCTGCACTGGAGCGTGATAGGAAGATGCGCGAGTACAAGCGCACTTTGGTAGACGCGCTACTGAGAGCATTCCCAAATGTCACAGCGGAACAAGTGGAAGCCCAAGGCGAAGGCAGAGGAGGAGCAAGAGGTCGCCAACGCAGCTGTGTCACGGCCAGCTCCTCTGAGGGCAGGGTTAGCATGGCAGAGATGTGGAAAAGTTTTGTCACCACGCCACAGCTAACTGCACCACCACCTGATACGGAACGTGTTAGCAGGAGGCAACATTTCACTAACATGGTGGAACAGTACGTGTGCACACCCCTCCACGTACTGACTGATGGTTCGGCCCCATTCAACTTCTGGGTCTCCAAATTGTCCACGTGGCCAGAGCTAGCCTTTTATGCCTTGGAGGTGCTGGCCTGCCTGGCGGCCAGCGTTTTGTCCGAACGTGTATTCAGCGCGGCAGGGGGCGTCATTACAGACAAACGCAGCCGCCTGTCTACAGCCAATGTGGACAAGCTGACGTTCATAAAAATGAACCAAGCATGGATCCCACAGGACCTGTCCATCCCTTGTGCAGATTAGACATTTATAACTACCTCCCCTTAACCATATATTATTGTACTCCAGGGCACTTCCTCATTTAATCCTTTTTTTATTTTCATTTTACCATTATATTGCGGGGCAACCCAAAGTTGAATGAACCTCTCCTCTGTCTGGGTGCCGGGGCCTAAAAATATCTGACAGTGGCCTGTTCCAGTGTTGGGTGACATGAAGCCTGATTCTCTGCTATGACATGAAGCCTGAATCTCTGCTATGAGACCTCTCTCCTCTGTCTGGGTGCCGGGGCCTAAAAATATCTGACAATGGCCTGTTCCAGTGGTGGGTGACATGAAGCCTGATTCTCTGCTATGACATGAAGCCTGATTCTCTGCTATGGGACCTCTCTCCTCTGTCTGGGTGCCGGGGCCTAAATATCTGACAATGGCCTGTTCCAGTGGTGGGTGACGTGAAGCCTGATTCTCTGCTATGACATGAAGCCTGATTCTCTGCTATGACTTTAAGCCTGATTCTCTGCTATGACCTGAAGCCAGATTCTCTGCTATGGGACCTCTCTCCTCTGTCTGGGTGCCGGGGCCTAAATATCTGACAATGGCCTGTTCCAGTGGTGGGTGACGTGAAGCCTGATTCTCTGCTATGACATGAAGCCTGATTCTCTGCCATGAGACCTCTCTCCAATTGATATTGGTTAATTTTTATTTATTTTATTTTTATTTTTATTCATTTCCCTATCCACATTTGTTTGCAGGGGATCTACCTACATTTTGCTGCCTTTTGCAGACCTCTAGCCCTTTCCTGGGCTATTTTATAGCCTTTTTAGTGCCGAACAGTTCGGGTCCCCATTGACTTCAATGGGGTTCGGGTTCGGGGCGAAGTTCGGGTCGAGTTCAGATCCCGAACCCGAACATTTCCGGGAAGTTCGGTTGAACTTCTCGAACCCGAACATCCAGGTGTTCGCTCAACTCTAGTGATGGCCCAATATTTTCTAGCTATTCCCCTAGCAGTCACTATTTATATGACTAGTGTGCACACTGCTCACTTCTGGGACCCCTTCCTCAAAAAAACACAGCCAGGTAGAAGGTTCAGCGTTGGCCACCGATGTTTGAGTTAAAGGGAGTTGCAGTCTCATTTGTCCTCATAACTTCCATAGACTTAAGCGGAAGGGCCACAAACATGCATGGCCACCTCTCCTATGTATGGTAGAAATCGAGAGTCAGGTGCCATCCATATCGCCCGCCACCTTTAACTGGGCCCTGCCAGCAGCTGATCTCTTTTTACCACTAACCACTCTCTGCCCTGCCTAATGTAGGGGTTTAGGTTGTCCCACATAAGTCTGTGGGTGAAACAGCTGTGCACCATGAGTGTGCCCTCTTTTAGGACAGTACTACATGGCCCTCCATAAGGATTGTATAATTGGCCTCCGATGACACAGGGTTGTACCCATTACATGTATGAGAACCAAAGATGGAGAAATTGTATCCCATCATTTCTGCATTAGTGCCAGAGACTTCACTGTTGTTTGTAGTCTCTTCTAGGGCAGGAGCTACGTATACCATGCTGATGAAGATATGACATGACCTATGTTCTATATATATAGTGCTAAAGTTTTTTTCTGCTCCAGACAGGTTGGAGACACCAAGCCTCGTCTGAACACATGATGGGCGGTGTTACCTGTGCAGCAGAGCTTAGTGACGTGTTAGTCTGTACCCTGCAGACCGGGCAGAGCTCACTCCCAGACGCTCTGTTCTTATTCTCAAGCATCTAATCCTCATCCTCGCTATTGTCCATCTGAAGACTGCAACTATTGTTTTCTTAGAAAATAAGTGGAAGTCAGATGTATTAATAGCATTACAGTCACCACAAGCACATTTTTTTTGCCTTTTTTATGTATTTGGTATATCCAATTTGATAGTATACGTTTCATTGTATGACTTATGTTGTACTGATTAAGTATTATAATTCAGAGCTGCATTCACAACTTAGCCAGCTTCAGAGCTGAAAGCTTTTAGCTTTTCTTGCTGACTCAGTGGAGGGGAGCAGAGGTCTCTGTCTGACTAAGGCTTGGTTTTAGGGATGGCTGACTGGCCCGTTCCCAAGATCTTCTTTTCCTGGGAGGTGCCCGAGAATTTGTACTTCCTAGAGAAACCTGGGGGTGGAGCATGGAAACCTTCGGGACCACAAGAGACTTTACCACTAATTCCTTCAATGCTGTAGTAGACCACCAAAGATTTGACCATTAACCATTTCACTATGCAAAGGGTATGAACACCTTTGGGGGAATCTTTTTTTAAAATAATTGCATTGTACTCATTTTGAGCTAAACATTTGGTTTTATTTTATTTTTTTCAATTGGTCTTTATTAAAAACGTTGAACCCCTCTCTCTGTGCAGCCTTTGTTTTCTCTCTGAACTTTTACTCTGTCCCATAAGGCAGCTCAGCTGACAGCTTAGCTTATCTCTGATCTTATATACACTCATTATAGCTCAACTCTTATCTTACTTCTTATCTTAATTTAGAGATAATGGTTATTAGATGACCTTTGCAAAGTGAAAGTACAATTCGCACAGCTAGAAAGTTAACCAAGTAAAATGCAAGACATACATAGCGTTTAAGGATTATATGGCTGCATTATTTGGACTCACTGAATGATTTATTTGGGCAGTGAATGGCAGCATTATGGCGGTGATATATGGTAGTGTTATTTAGGCACCGTATGGTAGTATTTTTTGCATATATGAAGTTATTATACACAGGCTTTATTTAGCTATTGAGTGGCAGTATTGTGTGGGCATTGTACAGAAGTGTTATTTAGCTTTGTGGCAATTTTTATATGTACAGTACAGACCAAAAGTTTGGACACACCTTCTCATTCAAAGAAGATTCTTTATTTTCATGACTATGAAAATTGTAGATTCACACTGAAGGCATCAAAACTATGAATTAACACATGTGGAATTATATACATAACGAACAAGTGTGAAACAACTGAAAATATGTCATATTCTAGGTTCTTCAAAGTAGCCTCCTTTTGCTTTGATTACTGCTTTGCACACTCTCTGCATTCTCTTGATAAGCTTCAAGAGGTAGTCCCCTGAAATGGTTTTCACTTCACAGGTGTGCCCTGTCAGGTTTAATAAGTGGGATTTCTTGCCTTCTAAATGGGGTTGGGACCATCAGTTGCGTTGAGGAGAAGTCAGGTGGATACACAGCTGATAGTCCTACTGAATAGACTGTTAGAATTTGTATTATGGCAAGAAAAAAGCAGCTAAGTAAAGAAAAACGAGTGGCCATCATTACTTTAAGAAATGAAGGTCAGTCAGTCAGCCGAAAAATTGGGAAAACTTTGAAAGTAAGGGCTATTTGACCATGAAGGAGAGTGATGGGGTGCTGCGCCAGATGACCTGGCCTCCACAGTCACCGAACCTGAACCCAATCGAGATGGTTTGGGGTGAGCTGGACCGCAGAGTGAAGGCAAAAGGGCCAACAAGTGCTAAGCATCTCTGGGAACTCCTTCAAGACTGTTGGAAGACCATTTCAGGTGACTACCTCTTGAAGCTCATCAAGAGAATGCCAAGAGTGTGCAAAGCAGTAATCAAAGCAAAAGGTGGCTACTTTGAAGAACCTAGAATATGACATATTTTCAGTTGTTTCACACTTGTTTGTTATGTATATAATTCCACATGTGTTAATTCATAGTTTTGATGCCTTCATAGTCATGAAAATAAAGAAAACTCTTTGAATGAGAAGGTGTGTCCAAACTTTTGGCCTGTACTGTATATATCATTTATATTTCTATGTATATATCATTTCAGGCACAAATGTACTACACCTCACAGATTAACAGTATTGCCCCAGTGTCTGGAACTCCAGGTATTTATAACTTCAAAAATTATTCATTCTGACTTTTCAAATGGTCAAATATTAGCATTTTATATAATTTAGGAGGCACTCCTGTTTTATTTTTTTTAAATCAATATATGTTTAAAAAAAACAACCCAATGTAAACAAGGCTCAAGTGTAATAAATGGTTAATTTTGCTCCTGTAAAATTCTGAATTCACGCTGAGCAAACAACATACTAGTTCTCTTTGTCCTGTTCAAGAAAAAAAGCCTCTTTAGGCCTCTTGCACACGACCGTATGGCTTTTTCAGTATTTTGCGGTCTGCAAAAAACGGATCTGCAAAAAATACGGATGACGTCCGTGTGCATTCCGTTTTTTGCAGAACGGAACAGCTGGCCCCTAATAGAACAGTCCTATCCTTGTCCGTAATTCGGACAATAAGAGGACATGTTCTATTTTTTTGCGGAACAGAAATAAGGAAACGAAATGCACACGGAGTAACTTCCTTTTTTTTGCAGACCCATTGAAGTGAATGGTTCTGCATACGGTCCGCAAAAAAAATACGTTTGTGTGCATGAGGCCTTAGACTGTACTTGGTATGGTCCAAATCTACTCAATGACTACAGTGGTCCCTCAAGTTACAATATTAATTGGTTTCCAGGAGGACCATTGTATGTTGAAACCATTATAACTTGAATAATCTGTTCCAAAGCCCCAAAATGTCATCCAAGATAAGAGAAAATGAAGATTTAAGAAAAATAAGCAGATAATTAAGACAGATAAAACAAGTCCTTACATACAGTGATGGCCAGTTCGCCGTGTTCGCCAGCAAACAAATGCGAGCTGCCATCTTAACTCACAAGTCCCGCGAGGCACAGGTAAGTCCTTAACTGTGCCTGTGCGCGAGGCGGTCTGAAATGAAATGCGGTCTCCGGGAGCAGGCAGTTCCGAGACTAGCCGCCGGAGGCCTTCATCGGGCTGTTCTCGGAACTGCCTGCTCCCGGAGACCGCATTTCATTTCAGATCGGCTCGCGCACAGGTAAGGACTTACTTGTGCCTCGCCGGACTTGTGAGTTAAGATGGCAGCTGGCATGTGTTCGTGGGCGAACATGGCGAACTGGCCATCACTGCTTATATATAAGGCCTCTTTTCTCTGTTTGCGGGCAGTTTTTTGCGTTCCGTATACGGTCCGTATTTAGAACCATTAATTTCAATGGTTCAGCAAAAAAAAACTGAATGTACTCCGTATGCATTCCGTTTCCGTATTTCCGTTTTTCTGTTCCGTTGAAAGATAGAATATGTCCTATTATTGCCCGCAAATCACGTTCTGTGGCTCCATTCAAGTCAATAGGTCTGCAAAAAAAGCGGAACACGTACGGAATGTACGCCGTATGTCTAACGTATCCGTTCAGTTTTTGCAGAACCATCAATTGAAAATTTTATGCCCAAACCAATTTTTTCTATGTAGTTACTGTATACTGTACTGTATATGCTATATGGAAAAACGGAACGGAACAACTGAAACAAAAATGGAACAACGGATCTGTGAAAAAAGGACCGCAAAATACTGAAAAAGCCATAAGGTCGTGTGAAAGAGGTCTAACAGTCAGGAATAGCTGCGAACCATCAACTAAGGCTACTTTCACACTTGATGCAGAGTGTGCGGCAAGCAGTTCCATCGCCGGCAATCTCCATGCAAACGGACAGCATTTGTAGACGGATCCGGATGCGGATCCGTCTTGCAAATGCATTGCAAGAATGGATCCGTCTCTCCGGATGTTATCCGGAGAAACGGATCAGTTATATATATTTTTTCACATTTTTACTAGTCTGCGCATGCGCAGACCGGAAGGACGGATCCAGCATTGCAGTATTTTTTATCCCGGATCCGGCACTACAGGGAGTGCAGAATTATTAGGCAAATGAGTATTTTGACCACATCATCCTCTTTATGAATGTTGTCTTACTCCAAGCTGTATAGGCTCGAAAGCCTACTACCAATTAAGCATATTAGGTGATGTGCATCTCTGTAATGAGAAGGGGTGTGGTCTAATGACATCAACACCCTATATCAGGTGTGCATAATTATTAGGCAACTTCCTTTCCTTTGGCAAAATGGGTCAAAAGAAGGACTTGACAGGCTCAGAAAAGTCAAAAATAGTGAGATATATTGCAGAGGGATGCAGCACTCTTAAAATTGCAAAGCTTCTGAAGCGTGATCATCGAACAATCAAGCGTTTCATTCAAAATAGTCAACAGGGTCGCAAGAAGCGTGTGGAAAAACCAAGGCGCAAAATAACTGCCCATGAACTGAGAAAAATCAAGCGTGCAGCTGCCAAGATGCCACTTGCCACCAGTTTGGCCATATTTCAGAGCTGCAACATCACTGGAGTGCCCAAAAGCACAAGGTGTGCAATACTCAGAGACATGGCCAAGGTAAGAAAGGCTGAAAGACGACCACCACTGAACAAGACACACAAGCTGAAACGTCAAGACTGGGCCAAGAAATATCTCAAGACTGATTTTTCTAAGGTTTTATGGACTGATGAAATGAGAGTGAGTCTTGATGGGCCAGATGGATGGGCCCGTGGCTGGATTGGTAAAGGGCAGAGAGCTCCAGTCCGACTCAGACGCCAGCAAGGTGGAGGTGGAGTACTGGTTTGGGCTGGTATCATCAAAGATGAGCTTGTGGGGCCTTTTCGGGTTGAGGATGGAGTCAAGCTCAACTCCCAGTCCTACTGCCAGTTTCTGGAAGACACCTTCTTCAAGCAGTGGTACAGGAAGAAGTCTGCATCCTTCAAGAAAAACATGATTTTCATGCAGGACAATGCTCCATCACACACGTCCAAGTACTCCACAGCGTGGCTGGCAAGAAAGGGTATAAAAGAAGAAAATCTAATGACATGGCCTCCTTGTTCACCTGATCTGAACCCCATTGAGAACCTGTGGTCCATCATCAAATGTGAGATTTACAAGGAGGGAAAACAGTACACCTCTCTGAACAGTGTCTGGGAGGCTGTGGTTGCTGCTGCACGCAATGTTGATGGTGAACAGATCAAAACACTGACAGAATCTATGGATGGCAGGCTTTTGAGTGTCCTTGCAAAGAAAGGTGGCTATATTGGTCACTGATTTGTTTTTGTTTTGTTTTTGAATGTCAGAAATGTATATTTGTGAATGTTGAGATGTTATATTGGCTTCACTGGTAAAAATAAATAATTGAAATGGGTATATATTTGTTTTTTGTTAAGTTGCCTAATAATTATGCACAGTAATAGTCACCTGCACACACAGATATCCCCCTAAAATAGCTAAAACTAAAAACAAACTAAAAACTACTTCCAAAAATATTCAGCTTTGATATTAATGAGTTTTTTCGGTTCATTGAGAACATGGTTGTTGTTCAATAATAAAATGAATCCTCAAAAATACAACTTGCCTAATAATTCTGCACTCCCTGTAATACATTTCAATGTAAATTAATGCTGGATCTGGCATTCCAGCACCTGATCCGGAATTTTGGACGGAGATAATACCGCAGCATGCTGCAGTATTTCCTCCGTCCAAAACGCCATTCAGTGACTGAACTGATGACATCCTGATTCCTGATGCATCCTGAAGGGATTTCTCTCCATTCAGAATGCACGGGGATGAAACTGATCAGTTCTTTTCCAGTATTGAGCCCCTATGACGGAACTCAGTGCCGGAAAAGAAAAACGCTAGTATGAAAGTAGAGAAGTGGCCTTGATTGGTTGGATCTGAGTCTCAGACGTTGTATGTTGAGTCTGGTTTCAACTTACGATGTACCATAAAAGACCATTGTATGTTGAAAATATTGTATCCTGAGGCCATTGTATCTTGAGGGATCACTGTATATCATTTCTAATATTTGGAGTTCACCTTCTGACTTAAAGGGATTATCCACTTTAGTCAATCTTTTTTGTTTGTTTGAAGGTTTTGTCATCAGTAAGCTGATTACAAGGTTTCCAAACCAGCTAGAATCTGTAGGGAAATCAGACACAGAGGAAAAAATGTAAAAAAAAAAAAATGTAAAAAAAAACAAACCATAGCAACCAATCACAACACAAGAATAAAACACGACTGCTGTGCTGAGATTTGGTTGCTATGGGCAACAAAGACAGTTTCTTTCATCTCCTGAAAGAGTTACATTTCCCTGCAGCGCCACCACTGGGGAAATAAAACATTACACAGTTTCCTACATTTCTGGCTTCTAAGGCCTCATGCACATGACCGTTGTTGTGTTCCGTGTCCGTTGTTCCGTTTTTCGTGATTTTATGTGGACCCATTGACTTTCAATGGGTCCGTTGAAAACTCGGGTAATGCACCGTTTGTCATCCGCGTCCGTGATCCGTGGTTCCAGTCCGTCAAAAAAATATAACCTGTCCTATTTTTTTCACGGAAAACAGTTTGCGGACCCATTCAAGTCAATGGGACCGTGAAAAAACGCGGAGGCACACAAGATTGTCATCCGTGTCCGCGCATCTGCGTCCGTTTTTTCCTATCATTTGCTTGGCAAAACTGTCTTAGATTTTTTTTACCTTCCTTCATGTCTGGTGATCCTCCAAAAATAAAGGAGGACACACGGAAACAAAAACGGAAACGGATCACGGAACAACAGAACCCCATTTTGCGGAACGGAACACAACAACGGTCGTGTGCATGAGGCCTAAATCAGATGCTATATACAGTACTTGAAATGTCCTAATAGGGCATTTAAAAATACGTTTTCTAAACCAGGCGACCAATTACTATAGGGTAACGTGGACTGGGTTTTATAGTTAATCTCAACCCTTTTTTTTGTTCATTTTTCAGGTTCTATGATCACAATCACAGGCAAAATCTTAACCGACATCTATATCAGTAATACTGCTTTAAGTTCTAATGGAAGAAATGTCAGAGTTCTCAGGTAAGTCATTTACTTAAAGGGGTTGTCACACAAAAATATGCTACATTTTTCAAACAAGCACCTGGATCTGAATACTTGTGTAACTGCATGTAATAAAAAATTTTGTAAAAAAAAAAATTACTCAAGATTAGAGTGGATGTTTGGGTTCGGCCGAACTTCGCAAAAAAGTTTGAGTTCGTGACCCGAACTTAACCCCGAACCCCATTAAAGTCAAATGGGACCCAAACTTTGGAGCACTAAAATGCCTCTAAAAAAGCCATGGAAAGGGCTAGAAGGCTGCAAAAGGCAGCAAAATGTGGTTAAGAGCATGGCAAGTGCTCTGCAAACAAACGTGGATAGGGAAACAACTTAAAATAACACAAAATACATAAAAAATAAAAATAATCTTGATCTAGGAGAAGGAGGTCCATATGGAGTAGGAGGTTGAGGGGGCGGTGGATGTGGCGGTGTAGGTGGAAGCGGCAGCCAACACTGGTTTTTGGTTTTGTCTTTTATTTTTATTTATTTTTTGTTTAAATTTGGGTAGACCTCAAAACATTGGGAAATATAAAAAATAAAACAAAGAGTGCGCTGGAGTACAAAAATAGCTGGGTGAGGCCGGTATACATGTCTATTCTGCACAAGGTACGGACAAGTCCTGTAGGATCCCTGCCTGATTCATTTTAATGAACGTGAGCTTGTCCACATTGGCTGTGGACAGGCGGCTGCGCTTGTCTGTGATAACGCCCCCTGCCGTGCTAAACAAACATTCAGACAATACACTGGCTGCAGGGCCGGCCAGCACCTCCAAGGCATAAAGGGCAAGCGCAGGCCATGTGCCAAATTTGTAGACCCAGAATTGTAGACCCAGAAGTTGAAGGGGGCACAGTATGTGCACACATACTGCTCCACCATGTTGCTGAAATGCTGCCTCCTGCTAAGACGTTCCATATCATCAGGTGGTGCTGGTTGTTGTGGCGTGCTGACAAAGCTTTTCCACATTTTGGCCATGCTAACCCTGCCTTCTGATGTGCTGGCGGTGCCCCAGCTGCATTGGCGACCTTTTCCACTGCCTTCGCATTGCGCGTCCACTGTGTCTCCGCTGTCAGGTGGGAATGCCATCAGCAACTTGTCTACCAGTGTGCGCTTGTACTCGCGCACCTTTGATCAGGCTCCAGTGACTGAATTAAGGACGGTACGTTGTCCTTGTAACGGGGATCCAGCAGCGTGGCCACCCAGTAATCAGCACAAGTTAGAATGTGGCCAACTCGGCGGTCGTTGCGGAGACACTGCAGCATGTAACCGCTCATGTGTGCCAGGCTGCCCAGAGGCAACGACAAGCTGTCCTCTGTTTTAGGTGTATCGTCTGTGTCCTCTGTATCCCCGTAGCCACTCACCAGTGATGCCCATGAGCTGGTCTGGGTGCCACCCTGCTGTGAACACGGTTCCTCCTCCTCCTCCATATCCTCCACCTCCTCATCCTCCAGAACTGTGCCCTGGCTGGACAATTGTGTACCTGGCGTATGTGGGTGCAGGAACCCACCCTCAGTGCTACTTGTGAATGACTGGCCTGAAACCCTTGTAAATAATCCCTCTTCCTCCTCCTCCTGTGCCACATCCTCTTCCATCATCGCCCAAAGCGTTTTTTCAAGGAGGCATAGAAGTGGGATAGTAACGCTGATAAGGACGTCATCGGCACTGGCCATGTTGGTGGAGTACTCGAAACAGCGCAACAAGGCACACAGGTCTCGCATGGAGGCCCACTCATTGGTGGTGAAGTGGTGCTGTTCCGCAGAGCGACTCACAGTTTTACACAATAATAGCATTTTTTAAACCAAAAGAATCATGTTTTAGTATCTCCATAGTCTGAGAACCATAGCTTTTTTACTTTTTGACCGATTTGTCTTAGGTAGGCTCTCATTTTTTGCGGGGTGAGGGTTTAATGGGTACTATTGTGAGCAGCATACGTCTTTTTGATCGCTTGGTGTTGCACTTTATGTGATGTTAGATGATAAAAATGACTTTTTTGGCACAGTTGTTTTTTTTTTTACGGTGTTCATCTGAGGAGTTAGGTCATGTGATAATATTATAGAGCAGGTTGTTACGGACGCGCTGATACCTAATGTGCGTGTTTTTTCCTTTTTTTTCTATTTTTTTATTATAAAATTAGAGGAAAGGGGCATTTTTTCTTTTTTTTCTTTTTTTTTAATTAAAAACACATTTTTTTTGCTTTTTTTAAGTCCACTCTGGGACTTCAACTTTTGGGGGCCTTATCCCCTCTGCAATGCATTACAATACATCTGTATTGTAATGCATTGTCTGTTAGTGTATTACACAGAGTAATACACTAACAAGTTGCCTAGGAGACTGGGCCTGGGGCTGGATTTCCTCGGCCCCGTAGAAGGCAGGTCCTGATGCCGTGCAAGGCAATGGGCAGCCTGTGCATGGCATTGGGCTGCCTTGTCATCCATCGGGTCCCCGCCACAGCAGTGCAGGGTCCCGATGGGCTCCCTCACCTGCCACAAGCACCTACTATGCCGCAGTCAGCACTAACCGCGGCATAGAAGGGGTTTATCGGCTTTAACAGCGATGCCGGCAGATACAGCAGGGGCCCGGCTATCAGGGACTGACAGGCCCCTTCAGTGATCAGGCACACACCGCTCCGGTGCCCGCACGATCACCATAACGTCATACTATTATATCATATGTCAGGAAGGGGTTAAGAGTTAATTTTACTCATTTTGGGCTAAAAATCATATTTCCAATTGGCCTTTTAAAAAAATATTGAGCCATTCTGTCACAAGGGTTAACTCTTTTTCAAGCTGTACTTTCACTTTCTCTTTCTGCCGGTCATCTAATAACCCTTATCTCTAAACCACTAAGAGATCATAAACATTTATTTAAGCCAAATTCTTATCAGTAAGATAAGTATTGAAGTGTATATATGTGGGCGGGTGGCTCACACCTAATAGCTATGATGGGTGCTGCTAACTCTGAATTGGGTGCCCGATCCCAATAACAATAAAAGCTTGAAAGTAAAAAGGGAGAGTGAGCACTCACAACGTCTGTATCATATGGAATTAGTTTTACTAGGACCTGATTGGTCAGATAAGGTTGAACACTAATACATTAAACACTGATGCATTCACATTAAAATACAATTGACTAAAATATATAAAATTATTGCAATATGGTACCAAATATGATTTCCACTATTTGTGGTCGGGGTAGAAAGTTCGTGGCCGCACTCCGTACCACTTGTAGCAAAAATGTCAGTAGCTGTGGATAGAGTGGGTAGAAGCGTCCTAAAAGTTCCTCATATAGTGCACTTCTGAGCGGACTCCTTATGTAATAATTCCTTTAGGAGAGTTCACTCCTATTAAGACAGTGAAGGCAATGTTCCAGACTTGTAATTACCAGTTCCTACCTGGTTCCTTGGTAGTATGTCCCACTGTGTGGCGTCTCCTCGAGGCGAGTGGTGCCGGCCGTCCGAGTATCTTCCGCCGCAAGTATCAGGCGGGTGACGTCACAGTATCGCGGGATCCTGGTCAGCGGTCTGCGCTGAAGGCTGTGTCTGTATTAGCTTTGCCAGGAATTCATTCATGCATGGCCATGCAATCCGTAGGGGGGTCCGGTATATTCGGTGGGCGCTTTTTCTCCTCTGTTTACCAGACGCGTTTCGGGGCGTCTACACCCCTTCCTCAGTGGTCAAAGCGCCATTACCCCATCTCCACCTTTTATAGTCTCTATGGTGATCCACAAAAACCGGAATCCGGATCCTCTGGACACAGAAACTGCCATTACAGTTTTGAGTGCGGTATTTGTGCGGTTTTTCAACCGCCATTGCGTTTTTTATTGTAAATGCAACTAGCACACAATAGTGTACTCCCGACATAATATTAAGGATAAAAATGATAATTTAAGATACATAATGACAATTTAATATACATATTAAAATTGGAATGGTTAAAACAATAAATATACATACATACTAACCCTTTCTATACACACATTAGTAAACATCGGCTGATATATCTGGGGACATTAATATATAAATACATGAAAATATAGAATATAAATATATAAGAATATAAATGACGGTTTCTGGGGGAATTTCTGCCAATAAAATAAATGTAGAAAGTGGGGTTCAGAAGTCTTGGATGCCGGTCTCCTCTCGGAGGGGGGGCCCCAGAGCCAAAAAGGCTAACATGGGATCTCCCATCAGAGAGGGGAACAGCATCCTATAAAAAACCAAAGATCTCCAGGTCCGAATTCAGGCCTGCTGGTAATAGGCAGCCAAATTCATAAATATGTTTTGATTCGGCTCTGGACATCCTCCTAATGTAATCACCCCCTCTCCAATGTCTATCGATTTTTTCCAGGGCCACAAAGAATAATTTAGATGGGTCCCTGTTGTGTACTTCATCATAGTGTTTGGAGAGGGAGTGTTTTAGATAGCCCTTTTTTATATTAGATACGTGTTCACTTATTCTAACTTTCAATAATCTTTTTGTTCTGCCAATATATTGGCGCTTGCATGGACACTGTATCAAATAAATAACTCCGGATGAATTACAAGTGAGACAATTGTTGATTTCCCAGACAAAAGAGTTATGTGCTGAGTGTACCGTAGTAGTTTTCCTTTCTTGTAGGCTCATCCTGCATCCCATACATCTCCCGCACTTAAAGAAGCCTTTTAGGTTCATGTAAGATCCTAAATTAGTGATCATAGGTCCTTTTTCTTTTTCTTTCACTGACGGGGCTATTTTAAGTTTTAAGTTTGGGGCTTTTGTGTATATTATTTTCGGTATGTTCGGCAGTAGCGGGCCTATCACTCTGTCACTTGCTACATGATGCCAGTGTTTGGATATGATGTTTTTTATCTTTTTATAGTCACTGCTAAAAGGCAAAATTATTTTAATATCACTCTTAAAATCCTCAGTTGTCTCAATTACTGTTTTTTCTTTAAAAAAGGACTTCCTATCCAATTTTCTCACCTTATTGAGGGAATCATCCAAAACCATTGCTGGATATTTCTTATCCATGAATTGTGATTTCATTCTAACTGCCTCTTCTTCGAATTTATCAAGTTCAGTACAATTTCTTTTTATTCTCCGGAATTGGCCTAATAGAACATTTAGTAGCCACCTGGGTAGGTGGCAACTATCAAAGAGAATGAAACCATTCTTCGCAGTTGGCTTCTGGTATGTGCTGCAAGAGTAATGGTCGCATACCTTTTTTATCAAGAGATCCAGAAATTCGGTCTCCTCACTAATTTTGGACGTGAAGGTTAAATTTCGTTCATTGTTATTAATTTCTTCCAAGAACCTCATCAATTCCGTCTTTCCCTCCCTCCAAATAAATATCACATCATCGATGTAACGCCGCCATAGGACCAGATCCGCCCCAAGTCTGGGCAAGATGGTAGTAAATTCCCATTCTGCCAAAAATAAATTGGCATAGCTTGGGGCAAATCTGGTCCCCATGGCGGTGCCACATCTCTGCAGAAAATATTCCCCCTCAAAATAAAAATAATTATGTTGTAAAATATACTGGATACCTTCCAGTATCCATTTTATTTGGGGATCCTCAAATGTACCATTCCTAGTCAGTTGTTGTTCAACCGCCTCCAATCCCTGTTGGTGGTCTATAATTGTATACAGGGATTGGACGTCTAGAGTTCCTATAATCCAATCCTATTCAATTATCAATTCCTCCAAAATCTGTATGATCTGTGTGGTGTCTTTCAAATAAGTTTCAGTGTTTTTCACCACAGGTTGGAGCTGGAGATCTATGTATCTAGACAGGTTGGAAGTGACGGATCCTATTCCGGACACTATAGGGCGTCCCGGGGGGTTCGTCAAACTCTTATGCACTTTGGGCAAACAGTAGAAGGTCGGTAACCTTCTCTCTGTGTCCAAAATGAACTCCTGTTCATGTTTGAGGAGAATTCCCTGTTCCAATCCTCTCTTGCATAGGTCCTCCAGACCCTGAACAAACTCCTGTATTGGGTCACTCTTAAGTTTTGTATATGTCGCCTGATCAGATAACAATGGTAGACACTCCTTGTTATATTGATCAGTGTCTAAGATCACCGTGGCTCCGCCTTTATCAGCCGGACGCACGGTGACCTTATTATCTTTCTGGAGTGACTTAATGGCCTGTATCTCCCGTTTCGTCAAATTATTTTTTGCGGGCGGTCTAACCTTCATTTTTCTTATATCGTCCTCAACACATTTTTGAAAGGTAGCTATCTCTTTACCTATCTCATTTCGTGGGAACATTTTAGATCTCTTTTTCAGGGAGGTATGTTTAAAGGGATCAACTCCTTTATCACTGATTGATACTCTAGTTATGGGATTTTTTATATGATATTTCTTAAGGCAAAGGTTCCTGATGAATTTTTGGATACCTATAAAGGTTGAGAATTTGTCTGTGGTATTGGACGGGGCAAATTTCAGCCCCTTATTTAATAAATTAATTTGTGCAGTGGTGAGTGTTTTCGAACTTAAATTAATTATGGATCCCATCTCTGGGCTTGTGGGTGTTTCTGGTGTCGTGAGTCCCTTCCTCTTGCTTCTCCTAGTCTTCCTTTTTCTGAGTGCCAGTGTTGTTGGTGATTTGTGTTGTTGTTGTAGTGCTGGTGTTGATTCCGTGTTTGGTGATTTAAATGGTGATCCTTCCCTGTCGAGTGTTGGTGTCTGGTGTTCTTGTGCCTCAAATTGTATGGTGACCTGTGTCGTGGTGGTGTTTGGTCTCGGTGTCTCGTGCGTGTTCTGTGGTGTGCCGGGGTAAGGTCTAAAAAATGTTGCCCTGCCAATTCCTCATATCTATTGCTGACAGGTACATTGTACCTATCTATTCTCTCTTCTCTGCCTGATTCTATGTCAAACGACCCCTGATGAGGATTGTCCTCCTCCTCTACAATTTCTATATGTCTTACTTGTTCCCTCTTTCTATAAGTTTCTATATATTTCTTGCTTTTTTTATTAATTATATCCCCCTCTAATTTGTCTAAACTCCTACATAATCTGTCCTGCCATGTATTAAACTCTGCATTTTTGGGAAATTTCTCTATATGTTCCCTTAGCTTGTTGATCTTTGTATTGACATCTCCCAGGATCTCTAATCTCCTTTTAATGATCAATTTCATCATGGCAACTGATTGATTGATCAGTAAATCATTCCACTCTCTGGTGAATTCATCACTAATGAGATCCTGGGCTGGGTTCTTATTTATCAGTAGTCCTTTTGGTATTTTAATCTCTTCTACATAATAATTCAGGGAACGTATCTCCCAATGTTGCCGTAGTTGTTTTTGTAATAAACTTTCTAAATTTCTAAAACTCTCAGTCATTGAATTATTTTCAGGAGTTTCAACAAAATTAGGATTATTAAATATATAATTCTCGGCTTTCAGCCTTTTATTGTCCATATGATGCCAGATGTCCATAGTTTATTTCTACATTTATTTCTACATTTATTTTATTGGCAGAAATTCCCCCAGAAACCGTCATTTATATTCTTATATATTTATATTCTATATTTTCATGTATTTATATATTAATGTCCCCAGATATATCAGCCGATGTTTACTAATGTGTGTATAGAAAGGGTTAGTATGTATGTATATTTATTGTTTTAACCATTCCAATTTTAATATGTATATTAAATTGTCATTATGTATCTTAAATTATCATTTTTATCCTTAATATTATGTCGGGAGTACACTATTGTGTGCTAGTTGCATTTACAATAAAAAACGCAATGGCGGTTGAAAAACCGCACAAATACCGCACTCAAAACTGTAATGGCAGTTTCTGTGTCCAGAGGATCCGGATTCCGGTTTTTGTGGATCACCATAGAGACTATAAAAGGTGGAGATGGGGTAATGGCGCTTTGACCACTGAGGAAGGGGTGTAGACGCCCCGAAACGCGTCTGGTAAACAGAGGAGAAAAAGCGCCCACCGAATATACCGGACCCCCCTACGGATTGCATGGCCATGCATGAATGAATTCCTGGCAAAGCTAATACAGACACAGCCTTCAGCGCAGACCGCTGACCAGGATCCCGCGATACTGTGACGTCACCCGCCTGATACTTGCGGCGGAAGATACTCGGACGGCCGGCACCGCACGCCACACAGTGGGACATACTACCAAGGAACCAGGTAGGAACTGGTAATTACAAGTCTGGAACATTGCCTTCACTGTCTTAATAGGAGTGAACTCTCCTAAAGGAATTATTACATAAGGAGTCCGCTCAGAAGTGCACTATATGAGGAACTTTTAGGACGCTTCTACCCACTCTATCCACAGCTACTGACATTTTTGCTACAAGTGGTACGGAGTGCGGCCACGAACTTTCTACCCCGACCACAAATAGTGGAAATCATATTTGGTACCATATTGCAATAATTTTATATATTTTAGTCAATTGTATTTTAATGTGAATGCATCAGTGTTTAATGTATTAGTGTTCAACCTTATCTGACCAATCAGGTCCTAGTAAAACTAATTCCATATGATACAGACGTTGTGAGTGCTCACTCTCCCTTTTTACTTTCAAGCTTTTATTGTTATTGGGATCGGGCACCCAATTCAGAGTTAGCAGCACCCATCATAGCTATTAGGTGTGAGCCACCCGCCCACATATATACACTTATATCTTCTAGCCCGTATTTGTGGGTGAGCTCCCCGAAATAAACTATGGACATCTGGCATCATATGGACAATAAAAGGCTGAAAGCCGAGAATTATATATTTAATAATCCTAATTTTGTTGAAACTCCTGAAAATAATTCAATGACTGAGAGTTTAAGAAATTTAGAAAGTTTATTACAAAAACAACTACGGCAACATTGGGAGATACGTTCCCTGAATTATTATGTAGAAGAGATTAAAATACCAAAAGGACTACTGATAAATAAGAACCCAGCCCAGGATCTCATTAGTGATGAATTCACTAGAGAGTGGAATGATTTACTGATCAATCAATCAGTTGCCATGATGAAATTGATCATTAAAAGGAGATTAGAGATCCTGGGAGATGTCAATACAAAGATCAACAAGCTAAGGGAACATATAGAGAAATTTCCCAAAAATGCAGAGTTTAATACATGGCAGGACAGATTATGTAGGAGTTTAGACAAATTAGAGGGGGATATAATTAATAAAAAAAAGCAAGAAATATATAGAAACTTATAGAAAGAGGGAACAAATAAGACATATAGAAATTGTAGAGGAGGAGGACAATCCTCATCAGGGGTCGTTTGACATAGAATCAGGCAGAGAAGAGAGAATAGATAGGTACAATGTACCTGTCAGCAATAGATATGAGGAATTGGCAGGGCAACATTTTTTAGACCTTACCCCGGCACACCACAGAACACGCACGAGACACCGAGACCAAACACCACCACGACACAGGTCACCATACAATTTGAGGCACAAGAACACCAGACACCAACACTCGACAGGGAAGGATCACCATTTAAATCACCAAACACGGAATCAACACCAGCACTACAACAACAACACAAATCACCAACAACACTGGCACTCAGAAAAAGGAAGACTAGGAGAAGCAAGAGGAAGGGACTCACGACACCAGAAACACCCACAAGCCCAGAGATGGGATCCATAATTAATTTAAGTTCGAAAACACTCACCACTGCACAAATTAATTTATTAAATAAGGGGCTGAAATTTGCCCCGTCCAATACCACAGACAAATTCTCAACCTTTATAGGTATCCAAAAATTCATCAGGAACCTTTGCCTTAAGAAATATCATATAAAAAATCCCATAACTAGAGTATCAATCAGTGATAAAGGAGTTGATCCCTTTAAACATACCTCCCTGAAAAAGAGATCTAAAATGTTCCCACGAAATGAGATAGGTAAAGAGATAGCTACCTTTCAAAAATGTGTTGAGGACGATATAAGAAAAATGAAGGTTAGACCGCCCGCAAAAAATAATTTGACGAAACGGGAGATACAGGCCATTAAGTCACTCCAGAAAGATAATAAGGTCACCGTGCGTCCGGCTGATAAAGGCGGAGCCACGGTGATCTTAGACACTGATCAATATAACAAGGAGTGTCTACGATTGTTATCTGATCAGGCGACATATACAAAACTTAAGAGTGACCCAATACAGGAGTTTGTTCAGGGTCTGGAGGACCTATGCAAGAGAGGATTGGAACAGGGAATTCTCCTCAAACATGAACAGGAGTTCATTTTGGACACAGAGAGAAGGTTACCGACCTTCTACTGTTTGCCCAAAGTGCATAAGAGTTTGACGAACCCCCCGGGACGACCTATAGTGTCCGGAATAGGATCCGTCACTTCCAACCTGTCTAGATACATAGATCTCCAGCTCCAACCTGTGGTGAAAAACACTGAAACTTATTTGAAAGACACCACACAGATCATACAGATTTTGGAGGAATTGATAATTGAACAGGATTGGATTATAGGAACTCTAGACGTCCAATCCCTGTATACAATTATAGACCACCAACAGGGATTGGAGGCGGTTGAACAACAACTGACTAGGAATGGTACATTTGAGGATCCCCAAATAAAATGGATACTGGAAGGTATCCAGTATATTTTACAACATAATTATTTTTATTTTGAGGGGGAATATTTTCTGCAGAGATGTGGCACCGCCATGGAGACCAGATTTGCCCCAAGCTATGCCAATTTATTTTTGGCAGAATGGGAATTTACTACCATCTTGCCCAGACTTGGGGCGGATCTGGTCCTATGGCGGCGTTACATCGATGATGTGATATTTATTTGGAGGGAGGGAAAGACGGAATTGATGAGGTTCTTGGAAGAAATTAATAACAATGAACGAAATTTAACCTTCACGTCCAAAATTAGTGAGGAGACCGAATTTCTGGATCTCTTGATAAAAAAGGTATGCGACCATTACTCTTGCAGCACATACCAGAAGCCAACTGCGAAGAATGGTTTCATTCTCTTTGATAGTTGCCACCTACCCAGGTGGCTACTAAATGTTCCATTAGGCCAATTCCGGAGAATAAAGAGAAATTGTACTGAACTTGATAAATTCGAAGAAGAGGCAGTTAGAATGAAATCACAATTCATGGATAAGAAATATCCAGCAATGGTTTTGGATGATTCCCTCAATAAGGTGAGAAAATTGGATAGGAAGTCCTTTTTTAAAGAAAAAACAGTAATTGAGACAACTGAGGATTTTAAGAGTGATATTAAAATAATTTTGCCTTTTAGCAGTGACTATAAAAAGATAAAAAACATCATATCCAAACACTGGCATCATGTAGCAAGTGACAGAGTGATAGGCCCGCTACTGCCGAACATACCGAAAATAATATACACAAAAGCCCCAAACTTAAAACTTAAAATAGCCCCGTCAGTGAAAGAAAAAGAAAAAGGACCTATGATCACTAATTTAGGATCTTACATGAACCTAAAAGGCTTCTTTAAGTGCGGGAGATGTATGGGATGCAGGATGAGCCTACAAGAAAGGAAAACTACTACGGTACACTCAGCACATAACTCTTTTGTCTGGGAAATCAACAATTGTCTCACTTGTAATTCATCCGGAGTTATTTATTTGATACAGTGTCCATGCAAGCGCCAATATATTGGCAGAACAAAAAGATTATTGAAAGTTAGAATAAGTGAACATGTATCTAATATAAAAAAGGGCTATCTAAAACACTCCCTCTCCAAACACTATGATGAAGTACACAACAGGGACCCATCTAAATTATTCTTTGTGGCCCTGGAAAAAATCGATAGACATTGGAGAGGGGGTGATTACATTAGGAGGATGTCCAGAGCCGAATCAAAACATATTTATGAATTTGGCTGCCTATTACCAGCAGGCCTGAATTCGGACCTGGAGATCTTTGGTTTTTTATAGGATGCTGTTCCCCTCTCTGATGGGAGATCCCATGTTAGCCTTTTTGGCTCTGGGGCCCCCCCTCCGAGAGGAGACCGGCATCCAAGACTTCTGAACCCCACTTTCTACATTTATTTTATTGGCAGAAATTCCCCCAGAAACCGTCATTTATATTCTTATATATTTATATTCTATATTTTCATGTATTTATATATTAATGTCCCCAGATATATCAGCCGATGTTTACTAATGTGTGTATAGAAAGGGTTAGTATGTATGTATATTTATTGTTTTAACCATTC
Organism: Bufo bufo; assembly: GCF_905171765.1. Classification (NCBI taxonomy): domain Eukaryota; kingdom Metazoa; phylum Chordata; class Amphibia; order Anura; family Bufonidae; genus Bufo; species Bufo bufo. The sequence continues at coordinate 54,421,258 of NC_053393.1, forward strand.
CAATTTTAATATGTATATTAAATTGTCATTATGTATCTTAAATTATCATTTTTATCCTTAATATTATGTCGGGAGTACACTATTGTGTGCTAGTTGCATTTACAATAAAAAACGCAATGGCGGTTGAAAAACCGCACAAATACCGCACTCAAAACTGTAATGGCAGTTTCTGTGTCCAGAGGATCCGGATTCCGGTTTTTGTGGATCACCATAGAGACTATAAAAGGTGGAGATGGGGTAATGGCGCTTTGACCACTGAGGAAGGGGTGTAGACGCCCCGAAACGCGTCTGGTAAACAGAGGAGAAAAAGCGCCCACCGAATATACCGGACCCCCCTACGGATTGCATGGCCATGCATGAATGAATTCCTGGCAAAGCTAATACAGACACAGCCTTCAGCGCAGACCGCTGACCAGGATCCCGCGATACTGTGACGTCACCCGCCTGATACTTGCGGCGGAAGATACTCGGACGGCCGGCACCGCTCGCCTCGAGGAGACGCCACACAGTGGGACATACTACCAAGGAACCAGGTAGGAACTGGTAATTACAAGTCTGGAACATTGCCTTCACTGTCTTAATAGGAGTGAACTCTCCTAAAGGAATTATTACATAAGGAGTCCGCTCAGAAGTGCACTATATGAGGAACTTTTAGGACGCTTCTACCCACTCTATCCACAGCTACTGACATTTTTGCTACAAGTGGTACGGAGTGCGGCCACGAACTTTCTACCCCGACCACAAATAGTGGAAATCATATTTGGTACCATATTGCAATAATTTTATATATTTTAGTCAATTGTATTTTAATGTGAATGCATCAGTGTTTAATGTATTAGTGTTCAACCTTATCTGACCAATCAGGTCCTAGTAAAACTAATTCCATATGATACAGACGTTGTGAGTGCTCACTCTCCCTTTTTACTTTCAAGATAAGGATTGAGCTTTGAGTGTTTAAAGGGAGTCTGTCACCAGAATTTGACATTATAGACCGCTTACATAGCGCTGTAGCATAACTATACATGAGTCAAATGGTACCTCTGTTGTGTTGTTCTGAAGTTCAAAAGGGCAAAATTGCTTTTTTATTCATATGTAAATGAGGGCTCGCAAGTGCCCAGGGGCGGCATTCGGACTGTAAGTGCCCAGGCCGCTCTGCCTTCTCACATAACTCCTCCCCAGCCTGTTGCTTGGCCTGCCCTGTAACCCTCTTGCATTATCCAGTGTATTGGCCGAGATACCGCCTGCGCATGCGCACTGCATGGAACAATGCTGCTGCCCACAATGGTCATCACAGTGCGCATGCCCAGGCCGGCTGTGAACTGCGCACTCGTGGGATCTCGGCCATTCCTCTGGATGACGCAAGAGGCTTACAGGGTGGACCAAGCAAGAGGCTGGGGAGGGGTTATGTCAGAGGAAGACAGACCGGCCTGGGCACATACAGCCCGAACGCCGCACCCAGGCACTTGCAAGCCCTCATTTACCAATTAATAAAACTGCGTTTTTGGCCTTGGTGAACATCAAAACAAAAGGACAAAGGTACCATTTAACTCATCTATAGTTATGCTACTGTGCTATGTAAGCAGTGTATAATGGCAAACTGTGGTGACAGACTCCCTTTAAAATGTCAGAGAGCAGAGATGGAGCAGAGAGAAAATTCAGATCCATCTATTAGAGAATCTCAGACTTGTACAGAAAAAGGGCTCCATATTTGAAATAAAGACCAATTAAAAAAAATATTTTTAGCTCAAAATAAAAATAATGCAATAATGAAAAAAAATCTCCCCAAAGGTGTACATAGCCTTTAATGCTACAACACTGGCAGTATAATAGCATGCTGGTGGTTTAGTGTACAAAAGGCTAGTGATAGCTTTCCTTAGGGCTCATGTACACAACCGTTGCCTGTTTTCAGGTCTGCAAATTGCGGATCCGCAAAATTCGGACACCCGCCATGTGCATTCCACAATTTGCGGAATGGAAAGTCCAGCCCATAATAGAACAGTCCTATTCTTGTCTATAAAGCGGACAAGAATAGGATATGTTCTATCATTTTGTGGATGTCACGGAACGGACACACGAAGTGCTGTCTGCATCTTTTGCGGCTTCATTAAAGTGAATGGTCCACATCCCAAACCACAGTTGTGTGTGTGAATCCTTAGGCAGTGTTCCTTCTGAACATTCTGGATATTATAGAGTAATGTACCGTAATCCTGTAAATTTTTAGTATCTGTAGCAATGGTCTCTAACCTACTGTATGACTTTCCAGCTGCTGTGACAACCTCCGACTGTCATGGCATACTAGGAGTTATTTTGGGAATCACAACTCGGGTTAGAGTGAGGCGAGAAAAAATGAACTGTATAAATCTGCCATTTATTCCGTAACTACCGTAGTTTAATCGTTTGAATTCCATGGACCTGCTCACGATTCAGCCCCACTGAATGATGCTGCAAGTGGATACCGCACCAAGAAAGTACACCCCCTGTCTTTGCGAGGTCCTGGCTTTAAACCACTGGCCACACGAACGGCACCACGGCCTCCAATTTAAAACAATGGGAGGCGGATTCTATACGGCTACCTGCTGGATTTTTGGGTGGGAGCCCATGCCAAAATTCAAGAAAAAAAATCAAGGAAATTTTATTAACTATCCCTGAGGATATCCCATCATCTGCAATCGTATGGAAATTCACAATTATAATGCAAGAAATGTAGATCCCCAGCACCACGAAATGCTTGATGATGTTTTGGCTTTTTATAGCGAATGGATTTTCAATTCTGATTTTTGTTTTATTTCACAGGGTTTACGCTGGAGGAATGCCGTGTGAACTGCTGATTCCTAACTCTGATACGTTGTAAGTCATGAGTAACTCAATGTCTTGGAAGGACACAGTTATCTCCAGAATATTAAATAAACGACTTGTTGACATCTGCATTGACTTTTCCATCATATTGTTCCGTCAGACAACCAGAAAGACAGAAAAAATGTTTTAATCCTCATTCTTTAAAAGTGAATTTGTCACCTACTTTTAGTATATGAAATTGATGGCAATTAGTGATGAGCGGCATGGGCAATATTTGTTTTCGCAATATTTTGCGAATTTTTCGCATTATATTTACGATAAGTTCACAAAATCTGGAATTCGTGATCTACAGTCATTATTTTTGCGATTGCGCAAATTGGCACTAATGATGCGCATATTTGCGCAATACATGCAACTTCTGTAGATATTACTGATTGGTGAACTAAGGCATCTTTCACACGGGCAAGTTTTCCGCGTGGGTTCAATGCGTGAGGTGAAGGCATTGCACCCGCATTAAATCCGGACCCATTCATTTTTATGGGGCTGTGCACATGAGCGGTGATTTTCACGCATCACTTATGCGTTGCGTGAAAATCGCAGCAAGCTCTATATTGTGCGTTTTTCACGCAACGCAGACCCCATAGAAGTGAATGGGGTTGCGTGAAAATCGCAAGCAAGTGTAAGGCTCCATTCAGACGTCCGTATGTTTTTTACGGATCCACGGATACATGGATCGGATCCGCAAAACACATACGGACATCTGAATGGAGCCTTATAGGGGGGTGATCAATGACAGGGGGGTGATCACCCCATATAGACTCCCTGATCACCCCCCTGTCATTGATCACCCCCCTGTCATTGATCACCCCCCTGTAAGGCTCCATTCAGACGTCCGTATGTTTTTTACGGATCCACGGATACATGGATCGGATCCGCAAAACACATACGGACGTCTGAATGGAGCCTTACAGGGGGGTGATCACCCCATATAGACTCCCTGATCACCCCCCTGTCATTGATCACCCCCCTGTAAGGCTCCATTCAGACGTCCGTATGTTTTTTACGGATCCACGGATACATGGATCGGATCCGCAAAACACATACGGACATCTGAATGGAGCCTTATAGGGGGGGTGATCACCCCATATAGACTCCCTGATCACCCCACTGTCATTGATCACCCCCCTGTAAGGCTCCATTCAGACGTCCGTATGTTTTTTACGGATCCACGGATACATGGATCGGATCCGCAAAACACATACGGACATCTGAATGGAGCCTTATAGGGGGGTGATCAATGACAGGGGGGTCATCACCCCATATAGACTCCCTGATCACCCCCCTGTCATTGATCACCCCCCTGTCATTGATCACCCCCCTGTAAGGCTCCATTCAGACGTCCGTATGTTTTTTACAGATCCACGGATACATGGATCGGATCCACAAAACACATACGGACGTCTGAATGGAGCCTTACAGGGGGGTGATCAATGACAGGGGGGTTATCACCCCATATAGACTCCCTGATCACCCCCCTGTCATTGATCACCCCCCTGTCATTGATCACCCCCCTGTAAGGCTCCATTCAGACGTCCGTATGTGTTTTGCGGATCCGATCCATGTATCCGTGGATCTGTAAAAAACATACGGACGTCTGAATGGAGCCTTACAGGGGGGTGATCAATGACAGGGGGGTGATCAGGGAGTCTATATGGGGTGATCACCCCCCTGTCATTGATCACCCCCCTATAAGGCTCCATTCAAATGTCCGTATGTGTTTTGCGGATCCGATCCATGTATCCGTGGATCCGTAAAAAACATACGGACGTCTGAATGGAGCCTTACAGGGGGTGATCAATGACAGGGGGGTGATCACCCCATATAGACTCCCTGATCACCCCCCTGTCATTGATCACCCCCTGTAAGGCTCCATTCAGAAATTTTTTTGGCCCAAGTTAGCGGAAATTGTTTTTTGTTTTCTTACAAAGTCTCATATTCCACTAACTTGTGTCAATAAATAAAATCTCACATGAACTCACCATGCCCCTCACGGAATCCAAATGCGTAAATTTTTTTAGACATTTATATTCCAGACTTCTTCTCACGCTTTAGGGCCCCTAAAATGCCAGGGCAGTATAAATACCCCACATGTGACCCCATTTCGGAAAGAAGACACCCCAAGGTATTCCGTGAGGGGCATATTGAGTCCATGAAAGATTGAAATTTTTGTCCCAAGTTAGCGGAAAGGGAGACTCTGTGAGAGAAAAAAAAAAAAAAAACAATTTCCGCTAACTTTTGCCCAAAAAAAAAATTTCTATGAACTCGCCACGCCCCTCATTGAATACCTTGGGGTGTCTTCTTTCCAAATTGGGGTCACTTGTGGGGTATTTATACTGCCCTGGCATTTTAGGGGCCCTAAAGCGTGAGAAGAAGTCTGGGATCCAAATGTCTAAAAATGCCCTCATAAAAGGAATGTGGGCCCCTTTGCGCATCTAGGCTGCAAAAAAGTGTCACACATCTGGTATTGCCGTACTCAGGAGAAGTTGGGCAATTTGTTTTGGGGTGTCATTTTACATATACCCATGCTGGGTGAGATAAATATCTTGGTCAAATGCCAACTTTGTATAAAATATGGGAAAAGTTGTCTTTTGCCGAGATATTTCTCTCACCCAGCATGAGTATATGTAAAAAGACACCCCAAAACACATTGCCCAATTTCTCCAGAGTACGGCGATACCCCATGTGTGACACTTTTTTGCAGCCTAGGTGGGCAAAGGGGCCCACAGTCCAAAGAGCACCTTTAGGATTTCACAGGTCATTTTTTACACATTTTGATTTCAAACTACTTACCACACATTAGGGCCCCTAAAATGCCAGGGCAGTATAACTACCCCACAAGTGACCCCTTTTTGGAAAGAAGACACCCCAAGGTATTCCGTGAGGGGCATGGCGAATTCCTAGAATTTTTTATTTTTTGTCACAAGTTAGCGGAAAATGATGATTTATTTATTTTTATTTTTTTCTTGCAAAGTCTCATATTCCACTAACTTGTGTCAATAAATAAAATCTCACATGAACTCACCATGCCCCTCACGGAATCCAAATGCGTAAAATTTTTTAGACATTTGTATTCCAGACTTCTTCTCACGCTTTAGGGCCCCTAAAATGCCAGGGCAGTATAAATACCCCACATGTGACCCCATTTCGGAAAGAAGACACCCCAAGGTATTCTGTGAGGGGCATATTGAGTCCATGAAAGATTGAAATTTTTGTCCCAAGTTAGCGAAAAGGGAGACCCCTAACAGGTATATTAGACGCTGTTTTGATAACAGCGTCTAATATATCTGCTACCTAGTCCTCTGGTGGTCCCTTTTGTTTGGATCGACCACCAGAGGACACAGGCAGCTCAGTAATAAGTAGCACCAAACACCACTACACTACCCCTGTCACTTATTAACCCCCTATTAACCCCTGATCACCCCTGATCACCCCATATAGACTCCCTGATTACCCCCCTGTCATTGATCACCCCCCTGTCATTGATCACCCCCTTGTAAGGCTCCATTCAGACGTCCGTATGTTTTTTACGGATCCACGGATACATGGATCGGATCCGCAAAACACATACAGACTTCTGAATGGAGCCTTACAGGGGGGTGATCACCCCATATAGACTCCCTGATCACCCCCCTGTCATTGATCACCCCCCTGTAAGGCTCCATTCAGACGTCCGTATGTTTTTTACGGATCCACGGATACATGGATCGGATCCGCAAAACACATACGGACATCTGAATGGAGCCTTATAGGGGGGGTGATCACCCCATATAGACTCCCTGATCACCCCCCTGTCATTGATCACCCCCCTGTAAGGCTCCATTCAGACGTCCGTATGTTTTTTACGGATCCACGGATACATGGATCGGATCCGCAAAACACATACGGACATCTGAATGGAGCCTTATAGGGGGGTGATCAATGACAGGGGGGTGATTACCCCATATAGACTCCCTGATCACCCCCCTGTCATTGATCACCCCCCTGTCATTGATCACCCCCCTGTAAGGCTCCATTCAGACGTCCGTATGTTTTTTACAGATCGACGGATACATGGATCGGATCCACAAAACACATACGGACGTCTGAATGGAGCCTTACAGGGGGGTGATCAATGACAGGGGGGTTATCACCCCATATAGACTCCCTGATCACACCCCTGTCATTGATCACCCCCTGTCATTGATCACCCCCCTGTAAGGCTCCATTCAGACGTCCGTATGTGTTTTGCGGATCCGATCCATGTATCCGTGGATCTGTAAAAAACATACGGACGTCTGAATGGAGCCTTACAGGGGGGTGATCAATGACAGGGGGGTGATCAGGGAGTCTATATGGGGTGATCACCCCCCTGTCATTGATCACCCCCCTATAAGGCTCCATTCAGATGTCCGTATGTGTTTTGAGGATCCGATCCATGTATCCGTGGATCCGTAAAAAACATACGGACGTCTGAATGGAGCCTTACAGGGGGGTGATCAATGACAGGGGGGTGATCACCCCATATAGACTCCCTGATCACCCCCCTGTCATTGATCACCCCCCTGTAAGGCTCCATTCAGAAAATTTTTTGGCCCAAGTTAGCGGAAATTGTTTTTTGTTTTCTTACAAAGTCTCATATTCCACTAACTTGTGTCAATAAATAAAATCTCACATGAACTCACCATGCCCCTCACGGAATCCAAATGCGTAAAATTTTTTAGACATTTATATTCCAGACTTTTTCTCACGCTTTAGGGCCCCTAAAATGCCAGGGCAGTATAAATACCCCACATGTGACCCCATTTTGGAAAGAAGACACCCCAAGGTATTCCGTGAGGGGCATATTGAGTCCATGAAAGATTGAAATTTTTGTCCCAAGTTAGCGGAAAGGGAGACTCTGTGAGAGAAAAAACAAAAAAAAAACAATTTCCGCTAACTTTTGCCCAAAAAAAAAAAATTCTATGAACTCGCCACGCCCCTCATTGAATACCTTGGGGTGTCTTCTTTCCAAATTGGGGTCACTTGTGGGGTATTTATACTGCCCTGGCATTTTAGGGGCCCTAAAGCGTGAGAAGAAGTCTGGGATCCAAATGTCTAAAAATGCCCTCATAAAAGGAATGTGGGCCCCTTTGCGCATCTAGGCTGCAAAAAAGTGTCACACATCTGGTATTGCCGTACTCAGGAGAAGTTGGGCAATTTGTTTTGGGGTGTCATTTTACATATACCCATGCTGGGTGAGATAAATATCTTGGTCAAATGCCAACTTTGTATAAAATATGGGAAAAGTTGTCTTTTGCCGAGATATTTCTCTCACCCAGCATGAGTATATGTAAAAAGACACCCCAAAACACATTGCCCAATTTCTCCAGAGTACGGCGATACCCCATGTGTGACACTTTTTTGCAGCCTAGGTGGGCAAAGGGGCCCACAGTCCAAAGAGCACCTTTAGGATTTCACAGGTCATTTTTTACACATTTTGATTTCAAACTACTTACCACACATTAGGGCCCCTAAAATGCCAGGGCAGTATAACTACCCCACAAGTGACCCCATTTTGGAAAGAAGACACCCCAAGGTATTCCGTGAGGGGCATGGCGAATTCCTAGAATTTTTTATTTTTTGTCACAAGTTAGCGGAAAATGATGATTTATTTATTTTTATTTTTTTCTTGCAAAGTCTCATATTCCACTAACTTGTGTCAATAAATAAAATCTCACATGAACTCACCATGCCCCTCACGGAATCCAAATGCGTAAAATTTTTTAGACATTTGTATTCCAGACTTCTTCTCACGCTTTAGGGCCCCTAAAATGCCAGGGCAGTATAAATACCCCACATGTGACCCCATTTCGGAAAGAAGACACCCCAAGGTATTCTGTGAGGGGCATATTGAGTCCATGAAAGATTGAAATTTTTGTCCCAAGTTAGCGAAAAGGGAGACCCCTAACAGGTATATTAGACGTTGTTTTGATAACAGAGTCTAATATATCTGCTACCTGGTCCTCTGGTGGTCCCTTTTGTTTGGATCGACCACCAGAGGACACAGGCAGCTCAGTAATAAGTAGCACCAAACACCACTACACTACCCCTGTCACTTATTAACCCCTTATTAACCCCTGATCACCCCTGATCACCCCATATAGACTCCCTGATTACCCCCCTGTCATTGATCACCCCCCTGTCATTGATCACCCCCTTGTAAGGCTCCATTCAGACGTCCGTATGTTTTTTTACGGATCCACGGATACATGGTTCGGATCCGCAAAACACATACGGACGTCTGAATGGAGCCTTACAGGGGGGTGATCAATGACAGGGGGGTGATCACCCCATATAGACTCCCTGATCACCCCCCTGTCATTGATCACCCCCTTGTAAGGCTCCATTCAGACGTCCGTATGTTTTTTACGGATCCACGGATACATGGATCGGATACGCAAAACACATACAGACTTCTGAATGGAGCCTTACAGGGGGGTGATCACCCCATATAGACTCCCTGATCACCCCCCTGTCATTGATCACCCCCCTGTAAGGCTCCATTCAGACGTCCGTATGTTTTTTACGGATCCACGGATACATGGATCGGATCCGCAAAACACATACGGACATCTGAATGGAGCCTTATAGGGGGGGGTGATCACCCCATATAGACTCCCTGATCACCCCCCTGTCATTGATCACCCCCCTGTAAGGCTCCATTCAGACGTCCGTATGTTTTTTACGGATCCACGGATACATGGATCGGATCCGCAAAACACATACGGACATCTGAATGGAGCCTTATAGGGGGGTGATCAATGACAGGGGGGTGATCACCCCATATAGACTCCCTGATCACCCCCCTGTCATTGATCACCCCCCTGTCATTGATCACCCCCCTGTAAGGCTCCATTCAGACGTCCGTATGTTTTTTACAGATCCACGGATTCATGGATCGGATCCGCAAAACACATACGGACGTCTGAATGGAGCCTTACAGGGGGGTGATCAATGACAGGGGGGTGATCACCCCATATAGACTCCCTGATCACCCCCCTGTCATTGATCATCCCCCTGTCATTGATCACCCCCCTGTAAGGCTCCATTCAGATGTCCGTATGTGTTTTGCGGATCCGATCCATGTATCCGTGGATCTGTAAAAAACATACGGACGTCTGAATGGAGCCTTACAGGGGGGTGATCAATGACAGGGGGTGATCAGGGAGTCTATATGGGGTGATCACCCCCCTGTCATTGATCACCCCCTTATAAGGCTCCATTCAGATGTCCGTATGTGTTTTGCGGATCCGATCCATGTATCCGTGGATCCGTAAAAAACATACGGACATCTGAATGGAGCCTTACAGGGGGGTGATCAATGACAGGGGGGTGATCACCCCATATAGACTCCCTGATCACCCCCCTGTCATTAATCACCCCCCTGTAAGGCTCCATTCAGACATTTTTTTGGCCCAAGTTAGCGGAAATTGTTTGTTTTTGTTTTTTTCTTACAAAGTCTCATATTCTACTAACTTGTGTCAATAAATAAAATCTCACATGAACTCACCATGCCCCTCACGGAATCCAAATGCGTAAAATTTTTTAGACATTTATATTCCAGACTTCTTCTCACGCTTTAGGGCCCCTAAAATGCCAGGGCAGTATAAATACCCCACATGTGACCCCATTTCGGAAAGAAGACACACCAAGGTATTCCGTGAGGGGAATATTGAGTCCATGAAAGATTGAAATTTTTGTCCCAAGTTAGCGGAAAAGGGAGACTCTGTGAGAGAAAAAAAAAAAAAAAACAATTTCCGCTAACTCTTGCAAAAAAAAAAAAAATTCTATGAACTCGCCACACCCCTCATTGAATACCTTGGGATGTCTTCTTTCCAAATTGGGGTCACTTGTGGGGTATTTATACTGCACTGGCATTTTAGGGGCCCTAAAGCGTGTGAAGAATTCTGGGATTCAAATGTCTAAAAATGCCCTCATAAAAGGAATGTGGGCCCCTTTGCGCATCTAGGCTGCAAAAAAGTGTCACACATCTGGTATTGCCGTACTCAGGAGAAGTTGGGCAATGTGTTTTGGGGTGTCATTTTACATATACCCATGCTGGGTGAGATAAATATCTTGGTCAAATGCCAACTTTGTATAAAATATGGGAAAAGTTGTCTTTTGCCGAGATATTTCTCTCACCCAGCATGAGTATATGTAAAAAGACACCCCAAAACACATTGCCCAATTTCTCCAGAGTACGGAGATACCCCATGTGTGACACTTTTTTGCAGCCTAGGTGGGCAAAGGGGCCCACAGTCCAAAGAGCACCTTTAGGATTTCACAGGTCATTTTTTACACATTTTGATTTCAAACTACTTACCACACATTAGGGCCCCTAAAATGCCAGGGCAGTATAACTACCCCACAAGTGACCCCATTTTGGAAAGAAGACACCCCAAGGTATTCCGTGAGGGGCATGGCGAATTCCTAGAATTTTTTATTTTTTGTCACAAGTTAGCGGAAAATGATGATTTATTTATTTTTATTTTTTTCTTGCAAAGTCTCATATTCCACTAACTTGTGACAAAAAATAAAAACTTCCATGAACTCACTATGCCCATCACGAAATACCTTGGGGTGTCTTCTTTCCAAAATGGGGTCACTTGTGGGGTAGTTATACTGCCCTGGCATTTTAGGGGCCCGAATGCTTGAGAAGTGGTTTGAAATCAAAATCTGTAAAAAATGGCCGGTGAAATCCGAAAGGTGCTCTTTGGAATGTGGGCCCCTTTGCCCACCTAGGCTGCAAAAAAGTGTCACACATCTGGTATCACCGTACTCAGGAGAAGTTGGGCAATGTGTTTTGGCGTGTCTTTTTACATATACCCATGCTGGGTGAGAGAAATATCTTGGCAAAAGACAACTTTTCCCATTTTTATACAAAGTTGGCATTTGACCGAGATATTTATCTCACCCAGCATGGGTATATGTAAAATAACACCCCAAAACACATTGTTCAACTTCTCCTGAGTACGGCAATACCAGATGTGTGACACTTTTTTGCAGCCTAGGTGGGAAAAGGGGCCCACATTCCAAAGAGCACCTTTCGGATTTCACCGGCCATTTTTTACAGATTTTGATTTCAAACTACTTCTCACGCATTCGGGCCCCTAAAATGCCAGGGCAGTATAACTACCCCACAAGTGACCCCATTTTGGAAAGAAGACACCCCAAGGTATTCCGTGAGGGGCATGGCGAATTCCTAGAATTTTTTATTTTTTGTCACAAGTTAGCGGAAAATGATGATTTATTTATTTTTATTTTTTTCTTGCAAAGTCTCATATTCCACTAACTTGTGACAAAAAATAAAAACTTCCATGAACTCACTATGCCCATCACGAAATACCTTGGGGTGTCTTCTTTCCAAAATGGGGTCACTTGTGGGGTAGTTATACTGCCCTGGCATTTTAGGGGCCCGAATGCTTGAGAAGTGGTTTGAAATCAAAATCTGTAAAAAATGGCCGGTGAAATCCGAAAGGTGCTCTTTGGAATGTGGGCCCCTTTGCCCACCTAGGCTGCAAAAAAGTGTCACACATCTGGTATCACCGTACTCAGGAGAAGTTGGGCAATGTGTTTTGGCGTGTCTTTTTACATATACCCATGCTGGGTGAGAGAAATATCTTGGCAAAAGACAACTTTTCCCATTTTTATACAAAGTTGGCATTTGACCGAGATATTTATCTCACCCAGCATGGGTATATGTAAAATAACACCCCAAAACACATTGTTCAACTTCTCCTGAGTACGGCAATACCAGATGTGTGACACTTTTTTGCAGCCTAGGTGGGAAAAGGGGCCCACATTCCAAAGAGCACCTTTCGGATTTCACCGGCCATTTTTTACAGATTTTGATTTCAAACTACTTCTCACGCATTCGGGCCCCTAAAATGCCAGGGCACTATAACTACCACACAAGTGACCCTATTTTGGAAAGAAGACACCCCCAGGTATTTTGTGATGCGCATAGTGAGTTCATGGAACTTTTTATTTTTTGTCACAAGTTAGTGGAATATGAGACTTTGTAAGGAAAAAAAAAAATCATCATTTTCCGCTAACTTGTGACAAAAAATAAAAAGTTCTATGAACTCACTATGCCCATCAGCGAATACCTTAGGGTGTCTACTTTCCGAAATGGGGTCATTTGTGGGGTTTTTCTACTGTCTGGGCATTGTAGAACCTCAGGAAACATGACAGGTGCTCAGAAAGTCAGAGCTGCTTCAAAAAGCGGAAATTCACATTTTTGTACCATAGTTTGTAAACGCTATAACTTTTACCCAAACCATTTTTTTTTTTTTTACCCAAACATTTTTTTTTTATCAAAGACATGTAGCACAGTAAATTTAGATAAAAATTTATATATGGATGTCGTTTTTTTTTGCAAAATTTTACAACTGAAAGTGAAAAATGTCATTTTTTTGCAAAAAAATCGTTAAATTTCGATTAATAACAAAAAAAGTAAAAATGTCAGCAGCAATGAAATACCACCAAATGAAAGCTCTATTAGTGAGAAGAAAATGAGGTAAATTTAATTTGGGTGGTAAGTTGCATGACCGAGCAATAAACCGTGAAAGTAGTGTAGTGCAGAAGTGTAAAAAGTGGCCTGGTCATTAAGGGTGTTTAAGCTATGGGGGCTGAAGTGGTTAAGTAAGTTGCTACAATTTTTTTAAGTGCAATTGTTACAATTGGTGCATAAATTCACATTGCTGCATCTAGAAGGAGAATACACACAATGGGCATGTTATCTTGAACGTTGCATAACATCAACGTTTGAGTCTTTTCCTTGGGTGCAAGCTTTTATGTTGCAATAAACATGTTATAAAAGTAGTGCAAATTTTTAATACAAGATGAGGCTCAACAATAACTTGAGTCCTTTTTCCTGGAAGTGCTTAAAGTTGTAGAATCCTCTGGAAACGGATAAAAGGCAATTTGTAATCCACAGGGATAAAAGTTTATTGTAATCCACAGGGATAAAAGTTAATTGTAATCCACAAGGTATAAAATGTATAAGAGCAAAAGGCTATCAGGTAACCTGAGAAAGGGGATAAAACACTGAACTTGGACGTGAAGGGGTTAAGTGCTGTTGGGAGGAGTCCTAACTGAGCACGACCATCAGGATGAGGACTAACCAGGCAACCTGAAACAAAAACGTTAAAACCACAAAAGGCCAACAGGTCCTTACCCGTCAGGAATCAGTCCACGATGTGGCTCCCAAATGTCACAGTTTTTTCTTTAGAGGACACCTTTTAGAGGAAAGTATCCAGCTCCTCGTCACTACTCGAACTGCTGAAACTAATAAGAGAGTGCTCCTGCCTCTGGTGGTAGCTCATGGTAGCGGCGGTTGTGGTGCGCCACTGCCCTCTGCTGGTTGCTGCAGGTACTGGTTGAGCAGACAGCCTCGAAAATGCTGCAGTTACACGCTGTAATTCAGAATCCCCAGCCGGTACAGAAGGGCTCAGAACCTCTGGCTGAAGGGGCTCAGGAAGGGACACAGCAGGAAGTTGAGGCTGCTTCCATGGAAGGGTGTATGGCTGCACTTTGGGGGTGAACGTGAGAACTGAATTGTTAATTTGTCCTACCCTCAGGGTTGGTGGTGCGGCCAAATCAGGGATGAGAGGGGCAGGCTCAGGCTGGGGCTGCTCTCTAAATCGCAGACGACCATCCGGGGTCTCTTGGAGGCATCTCACCTAGCCCGCAGAGCCTGGTTCTTCCTGCCAGGTCTCTGGGACGACGGCAGGGGTGAGCGGCTTATCTAGCAGGGTCACACCCGCAGCAAAGGGGCCCTGTATGGAACGCATGCGGGTGTATTCCACTTGATCCACCACATATAGATTATGACGGGCCTTCGGCAGGTAGTGTCGTTTTACAGAGCGACTGCCCACAAAAATTTCAGTCCCTGAGTAATTGTCTTGCAAGAAGCCAACCCCCCGTTCCACCGAGAACCACAGGACGGTTCCGGTCCGTCGGGCTAGCTTGGGATCCCCTGGCTGGGGTTCATCCACCACCTGCTTGGGCAAAAGCGGTGATCTCGTGGGGCACCTCAGGGTTTAGGCTCGCTGGCTTGGTGGGAGTAGCACTGGGCGGCAGAGTGGAAACGCCAGCCGCCTCCATCGCACCAGAAGGTGACTTTCGGGGAGCAGGCCTAGGCCTGGTGGCAGTTGCTGGGGCCGCAGGATGTGATGCAGGGGCAGACGCGGACCGGGCCGGGGCCTCAGGAAGCGCGACAGCTCCTACCTGTGGTTGCGGCCGGTTTCGGTGCCTCCTGGTTGCCATCAAGGGGTGCCATCTTCATCTGTAAACACCGGCTTGTCAATGGCTAGGGTAGCGACATCAGCAGCGTCCTCTGCGGGAACAGGCACAACGTCAACATCCATCTTGTCTGGTACGTCGCCTTCCGCGGTGGCACTTGGCGTGGCGGAGGGAACCACAGCCTCAGGGAACTTGATTAAGTCCTGGTTCTCTATAGCAGGGACCGGGACATCAGCAGCGGCCTTCTCCGGAACCTCAGGGATGCTGGCCAAGGTAAGCGACACAGGCTCTTTGACCGCAGAGGGATCCACTGCCTCCGGGCCAGTACCAAAGATGGAGGGACCGCGTCTCTTTAGCAGCAGGGAGGGTGGAGCCCAGAGGGAGGAGTCTTTATCCCCTCGGCTCACAATAGAAAGTTCACTGGGGGCAGTCTTTAGTTTTCCCGCTTCCAGGGGGGGTGTATTTGACATCTTTGCGCTCTTGAGGGGGAGTTACTAGGTTTTCCCGCTTCTGGGCATGAAGAAGAAGCGCCATTTTACGAATATGGCGAATAACAATGACGAATTAACCCTTTGAATGCTGGAGCGCACGTCTAGCACTTTCTGGCATAGCAATACAGCAATAAAGTCACTTTTCATGGTTTTTGCACAATTTTCAGAACTTGCAGCACTGTTAAACATGCGGTTGGATCCGTTCACACACACAATTGGATACGATCCTGTTGTCAGGGGTGGCACACAATTCAATCCGATCCTGTTTGTGACGCCACTTATGCCATGGAGCAAGGACCGCAGTACGGTGCAGTGGGTCAGGATATGTATATATATATTTATGAGTTGTTTGTGACGCCAATTGCAGCTTGCGCAGGTACTGTTGCAGGGCCCTTTAAGATGTTATAGCTCACGTACCAGGTGAGGAATGCCAGAGGGGGACAATGTCTCCGTGTAGTAGGTATGGTAGTGTCAACGGTGTCTCCTACCTTTGTACGGCTGGACTCCTGGATCCTGGCTCACTTGCAATAAAATGAGTGTTGTTAATAGGAGTAACTGAGGAACTTTGGTAGCAGTAAATGAGATCCAGACTGGAGATATAATCCAACTTGTCTTTACTGAATAGCAGCAGTAATCCATACAAGTTACAGCAATAGTCTTGGGTCCCAGCAGGTATAGGCAATGTATGGCAGGGATCAATATCTCTTCTGCTCCTATATTATATGCCTGGAGAGTCTGGCAGGTATCTATCTTCTGCTCTGTCTGTCTTCTGCTTGTAATGGACCTGACTAGCTGAGGAGGAATTTGGCTTCTCCTGGACTCTGGATATGTACTCACAGCTTGGCTCACAGGGAATGCTTCTTTCTGGAGGCTGGAGGTGGCTGCTTGCTTGTCAATCAGCTGAGGCTGAAGGGATCCCTGTTTCTGGTAGCTCCTACTAACACAGCCTACCCCAAGCGGGGGTGGCTAGTACACTAACTAAACTTCCTTCTCCTCCCCATGAGATAGGACATGGGACCAACCCACTTCTGCTCACAGAGGAGGGGGCTAAAACTGGAATGAACTATTCCAGTCTAGCAATACTAAACTGGCTATGGTCCTGATCACACATTGCTGCCACCTGCTGGTGTACAGGGAAATTACAGCATAATATATGAAACAGGACTAGAAATACATGAAATGACATTAATGACAATATAATTATATAGACGGACAATACAATTACATTTAACATGTTTTAGCGGGGATAAAGAGTTTGGTAACATACTTCGGGATGTTACATCTGCACTTGTGTGAAATGCCACCAAGCCAAGCGCTGACGATGTGGGCAAAGAAGTATGTGACATCGCAGAGGAGGGAGTGGGCTAGAAGGCGAGGTACTGGGTACAAGCAAATAGGCAGGCTTGGGCTGTGGGTACAGGGGAGGTGAAGGGGAGGTCTTGGGCTCCTTGATTCATTGGCGACCCCCGCTGGACACTTTGGACCTAATTTGCGAACCAAATAAAGTTCTTTTTCTGGCGTTTTGAAAAATCACTAACCCAGACAAAGGGATAGTTTTAATCATGTTACACCGCACTACACAGCATTGCCAGCATTTTCATGCAGTAAAAGTAGGTGACAGATTCCCTTTAAACATCTGCTTTTGAGCATCAGTTTTGCTCATTTAGAGTACATTTCCGCTATTTATGTCTTTCTGTATGACGTTCTGCCTAAAATACTGGATACATGATGAAATTGAGCTTTCCGTTCTATTTTATAGTCCGTGGATTACGGATAGAGACAGAAGGTGCTTTGTTTGTATCCGTCATTCAATCCGTTTAACGGATCTGTTTTTTTTTCTACTTTTCTGTTCATCTGAAATAAGGCCTCTTTCACATGAACGTATTTTTTTTCTGTTTCCATTTCGTTTTTGTGGTCCATATGCAGAACCATTCATTTCAATGGTTTCGCAAAAAAACGGAATCTGCATTCAGTTTCCGTATTTCCATATGTCCGTTCCGCTAAAAGATAGAACTTGTCCTATTATTGTCCGCAAATAACGTTCCATCGCTCCATTCAAGTCAATAGGTCTGCAAAAAATACAGAATGCATAGGGAACACATCCGTATGTCATCCGTATTGTGCGGATCCATGCCCACTTTGCCCATGTGTCTACTGTTTACAAGCATTACAGTACATTACAGTAATAATTACAAATTTTATGTTTCTGTTTGCGAGCCGCAAAAAACGGATTACATACGGAAACCATACAGAGATGTTTTTGGAATAATGGATCCGTGAAAAACAGACTGCAAAATACTGAAAAATACATATGGTCGTGTGAAAGAGGCCTGACAGAAAATTCTATATCAATGGAAAGAAGCCCTAGGGAGTTAGAAAGTATTCTGTTTCCTCCAATTCTATGAATTCTATTACTAGCTACACAGTATTTTACATTCACTTTATGATATAAGATATGCAGTTACAGACTGTGTAACACAATTGTGTAATCTCCATCCTAGGTACGGGTTACAGCTGGACTATGCATACAGCGATTATGGTTTCATGGTTTGCCGTAATACAGGGACATACGTCGGTAAGCCGCACCTTCTCATTTGTATTCCTGTGCCGTCTGATTTTATTTTTCCAGTGCAGAATCACTTAGTTCATCATGAAAATAAGAAAACTCAGAGCATGGAATCCACCTGTCTACTGCACCGTATCAGTTTTGTGGTCCACAAATCAAGGATCTGCAAATTACAGAAGCGATCACCACATATAATTTATATGGCTTTTTTTGTGGCTTTTTTTTATTTGAATGGTGTCTTTTTTCAGATTTTTTTTTCCTACAGAGGAGGGGATGATATCACCTGAAAAAACACCATTGCATCAACATAGCAGTAGCACAAACACACGAGTGCCCTACAGTTCATATTTGCCATTGTTTTTCTGGTAACATCTGTAGCTGGTGTTTTTTCATCAAAAAATGCACCAAAAAATGCAAAAGAGCAGAAAAACTAGCAAAAAAATAACCTATGTATAAATCCACCCTTAGGCTACATGCACACAAACATTGTTTGTTTCCGTGTCCATTCCGGTTTTTTTAGCGGATAGGATGCGGACCAATTCATTTCAATGGGTCCACAAAAAATGCGGACAGCACACCATGTGCTGTCCGCATCAGTATGACCGTTGCGTAGCCCCGCAAAAAAAATAGAACATGTCCTATTCTAGTCCGTTTTAGGCATTGTTACAATGGATCTGCAAAAAAAAACGGATGGCATACGGAAGTCATCCATTTTTTTTTTTTTTTGTGGATCCGCAATTTGCGGACTGCAAAACACATACGGTCGTGTGCATGTAGCCTAAAAGGGTTGTCCAGCCTTTTATAAGTGATAGCTTATCCTCAGAATAGGCCATCACTAGTTGTTTGGCTGTTGAGCTGATCAGCTGCAGTAGCTCGGTCATTGGAAATCGCCGCTAGAACTACAGTGCGCCGCCAGCATTGTAGTGGACTGCGCTCGCAACTGCAGCTCTGCAGAGCCATGTGTTTTTATAAAGGAAAGTATGGGCCACCCTCTGGGGTCAGTTCCTCTGTAGCGCTTCATAAAAAAGGCCACTGGAAAGAAAAATACAACGTGAAAACATAAAAGCATAAAAACTGCAGAACACACTGACGTATTGTTTTTTTCAAGCAAAAAACTAAATAAAACTAAACCTTGCCAACTTGTGGCGGCTTATTGGGCACATGATTTTGTGTGTAACTTGAGGTATTACCTGTAAAACTGTGTGCCATTGGCTGCGATGGGTGGACAGGACTACAGCTGTGTAGATAAAAAAAAAAAATCATATACTACCATGATGTAACTTTTTTTTTTATTGCTTATGTTACTATAGGACATCACAATATCAGTTTCATCCTGGACAGTAATTTTGGAAGGTAAGTACATGTGAGACAGTAAGGAATATAGTATATCTAGAAAAATCTGGAAGACGAAATCATGATATCCTGCCTAAAGAAAATCAGTCTAACTAACAGATATAATATATAATATTAGATATAACAGATATATAATATAAAAATAACAAACAGGCGCATGATCCATATGGCAAAGTGAGCGCGCTACCTCATGTTTTGCCTCAGGAAAAATAAATGGCCAGTAGTGACCCTGGTACCACTTAAGAAATGTGATCACCTAAGGCAATGGACATAACTAGCAAAGTGTTTAAGTTGCCAGACAAGTGTGGAAGGAACTCTCCAGACAAACTTGATACACTGTGTAATGCCTAGAAAAGGGCTTGAGGGGGCAGAGCATGACACATGGATTAAAAGGACTTACTGATAGGTCTTACTTACATATATTGATGACCTATCCCCAGTGTTCCTTCAAAGTATACCTGTCGTCTCGGTTTATTTTTAATATATCGTAGGGACAGGGATGTTTAACATTTTTCTAATATACTTTATTAGGGAAAGATGATTCTTTGTTCTAGAAAACAGGGTATAAAGAGTCTCTTAGCAAAGCTCTAGCTCAGCGTTGCTAAGGATAGGCCTGTTTCACACTTGGCTTGTGGCTTTCCGGTTTTGGTTTTGGGGACAAAATTGGTCAGGATGCGTTCCGTTCCGTTTTGTAGCGTTTTTTGACTGGACACAAAACCATTGCAAGCTGTGGTTTTGTGTCCGGTCTGCGAAATGGAACAAACCAGATCTGGCATGTAAATCAATGTAAGTGAATGGTGCCAGATCCCTTTTCTTGTTAGCAAGAAAAGCAGATCCGGCACCCATTGACTTACAATGATTTTCATACTGGATCTGGTTTGTTCAGTTTAGATTTAATACAACCAGATTCAGCCGAAACAGATGCATCCGGATGTATTAATTGGAACAAATTTGTTTAATTCTGGTTTTGAGATCCTCTGCCAGATCTCAAAACCGGAAAGCCACAATGCAAGTGTGAAACAGGCCATAGTCTGTCTTCAGTGTTGTACCGAGCACTGAAGACACCTGTGTGTAACATACAGAGGCTTCCGGCCGCCTCTTGTCACCACCACAGTCCCTGACTATATACAGTTGAAAGAAAAAGTATGTGAACCCCTTGGAAATGTTATGGATTTCTGCACAAATTGGTCATAAAATGTGATCTGATCTTCATCTAAGTCACAACAATAGACAATCACAGTCTGCTTAAACTAATAACACACAAAGAATTAAATGTTACCATGTTTTTATTGAACACACCATGTAAACATTCACAGTGCAGGTGGAAAAAGTATGTGAACCCTTGGATTTAATAACTTGTTGAACCTCCTTTGGCAGCAATAACTTCAACCAAACGTTTCCTGTAGTTGCAGATCAGACGTGCACAACGGTCAGGAGTAATTCTTGACCATTCCTCTTTACAGAACTGTTTTAGTTCAGCGATATTCTTGGGATGTCTGGTGTAAATCGCTTTCTTGAGGTCATGCCACCGCATCTCAATCGGGTTGAGGTCAGGACTCTGACTGGGCCACTCCAGAAGACGTATTTTCTTCTGTTGAAGACATTCTGTTGTTGATTTACTTCTATGCTTTGGGTCGTTGTCCTGTTGCAACACCCATCTTCTGTTGAGCTTCAGCTGGTGAACAGATGGCCTTAAGTTCTCCTGCAAAATGTCTTGATAAACTTGGGAATTCATTTTTCCTTCGATGATAGCAATCCGTCCAGGCGCTGACGCAGCAAAGCAGCCCCAAACCATGATGCCCCCACCACCATACTTCACAGTTGGGATGAGGTTTTGATGTTGGTGTGCTGTGCCTCTTTTTCTCCACACATAGTGTTGTGTGTTTTTTCCAAACAACTCAACTTTGATTTCATCTGTCCACAGAATATTTTGCCAGTACTGCTGTGGAACATCCAGGTGCTCTTGTGCAAACTGTAAACGTGCAGCAATGTTTTTTTTTGCACAGCAGTGGCTTCCTCTGTGGTATCCTCCCATGAAATCCATTCTTCTTTTAGTGTTTTACGTATCGTAGATTCGCTAACAGGGATGTTAGCATATGCCAGAGACTTTTGTAAGTCTTTAGCTGACACTCTAAAATTCTTCTTCACCTCATTGAGCAGTCTGCGCTGTGCTCTTGCCGTCATCTTTACAGGACGGCCACTCCTAGGGAGAGTAGCAGCAGTGCTGAACTTTCTACATTTATAGACAATTTGTCTTACCGTGGACTGATGAGCAGCAAGGCTTTTGGAGATACTTTTATAAGCCTTTCCAGCTTTATGTAAGTCAACAATTCTTAATCGTAGGTCTTCTGAGAGCTCTTTTGTGCGAGGCATCATTCACATCATGCAATGCTTCTTGTGAAAAGCAAAACCAGAACTGATGTGTTTTTTTTATAGGGCAGGGCAGCTGTAATCAACACCTCCAATCTCATCTCATTGATTGGACTCCAGTTGGCTGACACCTCACTCCAATTAGCTCTTGGAGATGTCATTAGTCTAGGGGTTCACATACTTTTTCCACCTGCACTGTGAATGTTTACATGGTGTGTTCAATAAAAACATGGTAACATTTAATTCTTTGTGTATTATTAGTTTAACCCCTTAAGGACCGGGCTCATTTTCACCTTAAGGACCAGGCCATTTTTTGCAAATCTGACAGTGTCACTTTAAGTGCTCATAACTTTAAAACGCTTTGACTTATCCAGGCCGTTCTGAGATTGTTTTTTCGTCACATATTGTACTTCATGACACTGGTAAAATGAAGTCAAAAAAATTATTATTTTTTGCACAAAAAAATACCTAATTTACCAAAAATTTGGAAAAATTAGCAAATTTCAAAGTTTCAGTTTCTCTACTTCTGTAATACATAGTAATACCCCAAAAAATTGTGATGACTTTACATTCCCCATATGTCTACTTCATGTTTGAATTGTTTTGGGAATGATATTTTATTTTTTGGGGATGTTACAAGGCTTAGAAGTTTAGAAGCAAATCTTGAAATTATTCAGAAATTTACAAAAACTCAATTTTTAGGGACCAGTTCAGGTCTGAAGTCACTTTGCGAGGCTTACATAATAGAAACCACCCAAAAATGACCCCATCTAAGAAACTACACCCCTCAAGGTATTCAAAACTGATTTTGCATACATTGTTAACCCTTTAGGTGTTGCACAAGAGTTATTGGCAAATGGAGAGGAAATTTGAGAATTTCATTTTTTTGTCAAATTTTTCATTTTAACCCATTTTTTCCACTAACAAAGCAAGGGTTAACAGTCAAACAAGATTGTATCTTTATTGCCCTGACTCTGCCGTTTACAGAAACACCCAATATGTGGCCGTAAACTACTGTACGGCCACACAGCGGGGCGTAGAGTGAAAGGTGTGCCGTATGGTTTTTGGAAGGCTGATTTTTATGGACTGTTTTTTTGACACCATGTCCCATTTGAAGCCCCCTGATGCACCCCTAGAGGAGAAACTCCCTAAAAGTGACACCATCTAAGAAACTACACCCCTCAAGCTATTCAAAACTGATTTTACATACGTCGTTAACCCTTTAGGTGTTGCACAAGAGTTATTGGCAAATGGGGATGAAATTTGAGAATTTCATTTTTTTGCCTAATTTTCAATTTTAACCCATTTTTTCCACTAACAAAGCAAGGGTTAACAGCCAAACAAGACTGTATCTTTATTGCCCTGACTCTGCTGTTTACAGAAACACCCCATATGTGGCCGTAAACTACTGTACGACCACACAGTAGGGCGTAGAGTGAAAGGTGCGCGGTTTGGTTTTTGGAAGGCAGGTTTTGCTGGACTGGTTTTTTGACACCATGTCCCATTTGAAGCCCCCCTGATGCACCCCTAGATTAGAAATTCCATAAAAGTGACCCCATCTAAGAAACTACACCCCTCAAGCTATTCAAAACTGATTTTACAAACTTTGTTAACCCTTTAGGTATTGCACAAGATGTAATGGAAAATAGAGACACAATTTCAAAATTTCACATTTTTGGCAGATTTTCCATTTTAATATTTTTTTTCCAGTTACAAAGCAAGGGTTAACAGCCAAACAAAACTCATTATTTATGGCCCTTATTCTGTAGTTTACAAAAACACCCCATATGTGGTCGTAAACCGCTGTACGGGCACACGGCAGGGCGCAGAAGGAAAGGAATGCCATACGGTTTTTGGAAGGCAGATGTTGCTGGACTGGTTTTTTGACACCATGTCCCATTTGAAGCCCCCTGATGCACCCCTAGAGTAGAAACTCCAAAAAAGTGACTCCATTTTAGAAACTACGGGATAGGGTGGCAGTTTTGTTGGTACTAGTTTAGGGTACATATGATTTTTGGTTGCTCTATATTACACTTTTTGTGCAGCAAGGTAACAAGAAATAGCTTTTTTGGCACGTTTTTTTTTTTTGTTATTTACAACATTCATCTGACAGGTTTTATCATGTGGTAATTTTATAGAGCAGGTTGTCATGGACGCGGCGATACCTAATATGAATACTATTTTTTTTATTTATGTAAGTTTTATACAATAACTTCATTTTTAAAACCAAAAAAAATGTTTTAGTGTCTCCATAGTCTAAGAGCCATAGTTTTTTCAGTTTTTGGGCGATTATCTTGAGTAGGGTCTCATTTTTTGCGGGATGAGATGACGGTTTGATTGGCACTATTTTGGGGTGCATATGACTTTTTGATCGCTCTCTATTACACTTTTTGTGACATAAGATGGCAAAAAATGGCTTTTTTTACACCGTTTTTGTTTTTATTTTTTTACGGTGGTCACCTGAGGGGTTAGGTCATGTGATATTTTTATAGAGCCGGTCGATACGGACGCGGCGATACCTAATATGTATACTTTTTTTTTATTTATGTAAGTTTTACACAATGATTTCATTTTTGAAACAAAAAAAATCATGTTTTAGTGTTTCCATAGTCTAAGAGCCATAGTTTTTTCAGTTTTTGGGCGATTATCTTGAGTAGGGTATCATTTTTTGCGGGATGAGATGACGGTTTGATTGGTACTATTTTTGCGTACATGCAACTTTTTTGATCACTTTTATTACCTTTTTTGGGAAGTAAGGTGGGCAAAATTTCAATTTTCTCATAGTTTTTATTTTTTTATTTTTATGGCGTTCACCGTGCGGGGAAAGTAACATGACCGTTTTATAGATCAGGTCGTTACGGACGCGGCGATACCTAATATGTGTAGTGTATTTTATTTTGCAAAGGCACAGCAGCCCCCCGATGGAGAGGGAGGGAGCTCCCTGACCGATGACAGTTAACTTTTTCCATACAGCGGTCCGTACGGACCGCGGTATGGAAAGGGTTAAACGGCTGACATCTGCACAGATGTCAGCCGTTTATACCAGGGTGCCAGCAATGTGCTGGCACCCTGGTATACCCACTAGAAGCCAACGATCGTTCATGGGGAGGCGGGCGGGGGATCGCGATCCCGCCTGCCGCACCGCCCGCCTCCCGCAACGCCCCCACCGCCTCCGACACCCCCCCCGCACCACCCGCCGGCATAAAATCGTGCAGGGGTGCAGGGGGGGGGTGAAAAATATTGATTTTAGCCACTCTAAAGTTTCTGATCCCCGCGGTCAGGGACCGCGGAGATCAGAAACTGCAAAAAGCGCAGCAAACCGCAGGTCTGAATTGACCTGCGGTTTGCTGCGATCGCCGATACGGGGGGGTCAAATGACCCCCCCCTGCATTGTTACGGGATGCCGGCTGAATGATTTCAGCCGAAATCCCGTTCCGATTAACCCCTGGGGCGCCGGAATACAGATTTTAAGTCAGGAGGTACCGGTAAGTCCTGGGTCCTTAAGGACTCGGGAAATAGGGCGTACTGGTACGTCCTGGGTCCTTAAGGGGTTAAGCAGACTGTGATTGTCTATTGTTGTGACTTATATGAAGATCAGATCACATTTTATGACCAATTTGTGCAGAAATTCATATAATTCCAAAGGGTTCACATACTTTTTCTTGCAACTGTACATATGCGCTAACTATCACCCTGCCCATCTCACTTGTTACACACAGGCGTCTTCAGCGCTCAGTAGAAGTAATGGCTGAAGACGGACTCAGTTAGAGCCAGATATTAATTTTTTACCAGCTGGACCTAATTTATCAAAATTAGTGCTAAGAAAAATGGAGCAGTCGCTTATTAGTAATGAGCGGCATAGGCAACATTCGTTTTTGCAATATTTCGTGAATTTCTTGCATATTATTCGGAATAAATTCACAAATTCTTGAATTCATGATCTCCAGTCATTATTTTCGCAATTGCGCAAATCGGCACTAATGATGCGCATATTTTTGGCGCAATACATGCAACTTCACATTTTATTAGGTCTGAGTAGATATTACTGATTGGTGCACTAAGTATTGTTGTGACATCACAGCACTATGTTTGTAGCATGTATGTATAGACAGCAGAGAAACAGTAATTCCTATCACACTACCTAACACCCTGCACTGGAACCTATCACCTTCACCATATCACTATCTAACCTACACTGACTATCTCCCACTAGCTATCTGTATTATATATATGAGCTAACTAACTATCTAATTTAATTGGATAAGGAATAGGATCCAGATGAAAGCACAGAGCACAGCAATGTCACTGCTCTCTCTCTCAGAACTGCAAAAAACAGCAGAAAATGGCTGCTGGGGAGGTTCTTATATAGTAAGGGGTAGGCAACTTTCCTATTGGTTGCTAGGGATGTTGTTAAGCTCTGAAAAAAATATTGCAGCCTTCTCATTGGCCCACAAGCAAGAAGGGAGGTTACTGATGAAAAAAATCTAGAATATTTGCGATTACGAAGATATAGCACTATATTCTACATCTTCGCGAATTCTCGAAGTGCCGATATTCGCGATAAAAATTTGCGATTAGAATATTTGCGATCAACACCATTGATTTACTCAGCTGGGTCCAGACGCCACTTTGTCCTCAAACCTGTTAAATAACATAACTTACAAACTTTACTACTGGACCTTTTTTCTGTTGCAGGAGTTTACCAGACTTGGCCACATATTTTGTGTCTTCTTTGAATAAGATTGCCATGTACCAGACGTATGCAGGTAACACACATTCTTGATTATTGCTTTCGGCTCTCTTTACGTCTTTTTTCATTATATTCAATACATACGCCATTTCGATCGTTCAGCCTGGACATATATAACGGTATGCTACGTATTGCTCACAAGATATTTGTGTAAGGTATGCCGGCCTTGAGGTGGGGTTAATTTAGAAAGAGGAACACGTACTTTGTTATTCATGGACCTAGCGCAGGAGAATGTAGTGTTCTTCTCCTCAGGAAGAGGAAACTGTTCACATGCGCCATTTTGGCATAGAGCCTTGATGTTTTCAGCTGCACGTCATGTTGTATATGAGTCACATAGGCTCCCACTATATATATATATATATATATATATATATAATGTACAGGTCCTTCTAAAAAAATTAGCATATTGTGATAAAGTTCATTATTTTCTGTAATGTACTGATAAACATTAGACTTTCATATATTTTAGATTCATTACACACAACTGAAGTAGTTCAAGCCTTTTCTTGTTTTAATATTGATGATTTTGGCATACAGCTCATGAAAACCCAAAATTCCTATCTCTAAAAATTAGCATATCATGAAAAGGTTCTCTAAACGAGCTATTAACCTAATCATCTGAATCAACTAATTAACTCTAAACACCTGCAAAAGATTCCTGAGGCTTTTAAAAACTCCCAGCCTGGTTCATTACTCAAAACCGCAATCATGGGTAAGACTGCCGACCTGACTGCTGTCCAGAAGGCCATCATTGACACCCTCAAGCAAGAGGGTAAGAAACAGAAAGAAATTTCTGAACGAATAGGCTGTTCCCAGAGTGCTGTATCAAGGCACCTCAGTGGGAAGTCTGTGGGAAGGAAAAAGTGTGGCAGAAAACGCTGCACAACGAGAAGAGGTGACCGGACCCTGAGGAAGATTGTGGAGAAGGACCGATTCCAGACCTTGGGGGACCTGCAGAAGCAGTGGACAGAGTCTGGAGGAAGACTGGGGAGAGGGAAATGCCAAAATGCCTTAAAGTCCAGTGTCAAGTACCCACAGTCAGTGATGGTCTGGGGTGCCATGTCAGCTGCTGGTGTTGGTCCACTGTGTTTTATCAAGGGCAGGGTCAATGCAGCTAGCTATCAGGAGATTTTGGAGCACTTCATGCTTCCATCTGCTGAAAAGCTTTATGGAGATGAAGATTTCATTTTTCAGCACGACCTGGCACCTGCTCACAGTGCCAAAACCACTGGTAAATGGTTTACTGACCATGGTATTACTGTGCTCAATTGGCCTGCCAACTCTCCTGACCTGAACCCCATAGAGAATCTGTGGGATATTGGGAAGAGAAAGTTGAGAGACGCAAGACCTAACACTCTGGATGAGCTTAAGGCCGCTATCGAAGCATCTTGGGCCTCCATAACACCTCAGCAGTGCCACAGGCTGATTGCCTCCATGCCACGCCGCATTGAAGCAGTCATTTCTGCAAAAGGATTCCCGACCAAGTATTGAGTGCATAACTGAACTTAATTATTTGAAGGTTGACTTTTTTTGTATTAAAAACACTTTTCTTTTATTGGTCGGATGAAATATGCAAATTTCTTGAGATAGGAATTTTGGGTTTTCATGAGCTGTATGCCAAAATCATCAATATTAAAACAAGAAAAGGCTTGAACTACTTCAGTTGTGTGTAATGAATCTAAAATATATGAAAGTCTAATGTTTATCAGTACATTACAGAAAATAATGAACTTTATCACAATATGCAAATTTTTTGAGAAGGACCTGTATATTGTGACACCAATGCTGGATTGTTGGTGGAAGGGAGGTATATTTCCCCAAGATTCCTCTCCTATGTGAAGTAGCAGGTGAAAGACTCTCACCTGTGAGGTAATTAATGAAGCAGCACTGAGGGTGGGGATATAACAGAGCCAGGAGGTCAGTTAGTTTCTCTCTGCCTGGGGACACAGAAAGCATGTCTGTGTGAGTGAGCAAACCGTGAGTACTAGGTTGCTGAAGCCATGTTTTGTTAGTTGGCTGGGAGAAGCCCTCCAGCGGATAGATAGGAACTTTTGATGTTTAGTAAGTGCCGGACAGGCAAGACTTTCTCTTTTGTTGTTTTATTTTATTTATGCAACCTGCTCAATAAACCTGGCTTCAGGCCAGCTGAAAACGTATACCTTGGTGTCTGGTCGGAATTGTGTGAAACAGACAAGTGTCCTTTGACCCCAGCAAAGGTGATCCCCAGCTTATCCCCCCACAAGTGCTGGCTTGGAGCGGGGAACACCTTAAAAGTCTGAAAATGGATGACGTAGTAAAGGCCCTGATTCAGTCTGCGGCAGGCCAGCAGGAGGCAACCAGAGAACAACAGCGTACAAATGCAACCCAGCAAGAAGCAAACCGCTTACTGTCTGCACAGCTAACCACCCTGATAGAGGCCACGAATAAAGACCGCCAAATCTTGCAGGAAGTGGTGCAGCGTGTGGCAAGTCTTCCAGTAATACAGCCAGGAAAAGAGCAGACAACTTTCCATGTGGGTCATTTTTTGCAAAAGATGACAGCAGAGGATGATGTGGAAGCTTACCTGGCTACATTTGAGAGGACAGCAGTGCGGGAATTGTGGCCAAAGCCACGGTGGGCAGGGCTGCTAGCCCCGTTTCTTGCAGGTGAAGCGCAAAAAGCTTATTTTGATCTGGAACTTGAGGCTGCCCAGGACTATGATAAACTTAAGTCAGAGATCCTCTCTCGGCTAGGTGTTACCCTAGCAGTTAGAGCACAACGAGTACATCAGTGGACATATAAAATGGCTAAACCACTACGCTCGCAGATGTTCAATCTCATCCATTTGACCCGAAAATAGCTACAACCCAAGATCTTATCAGCACTTGACGTCGTGCAGTGGGTGGTCCTCGACAAGTTCCTGAGGTCGCTACCCCCAGCCCTAATGAAGTGGGTGAGCCACGGGGACCCTAATACAGCAGACCAGCTTATTGACCTGTTGGAGCGATACTCTGCGGCTGAGGATCTTCTAAATAACTCTCAGCTCTCAACCCCACTGAGTCCAAGGGTTCCGGGTAAGACTGTTCCGGGGCTTAAGGGAACTGGGAGAAATGTAAAGACTTTAAGAAGATAATGAGACTGTGGGCTCAGGAAAGCCCAAGGGGTATAATGTTGGACTAAACAAAGGTCCCATAAGATGTTTTCGGTGTAATGGGTTGGGACACATTGCAGTGAACTGTCCTATGCAATGTGATGTTGCCTTTATGAAAAACGCATGTCTATGTTTGCGCAAGTGGTGTGTACTGGGGCAGGTTCAGACAGTGCGGAAAAACATTTGTGTGAATTAAAAGTGGATAATAAGAGTGTGACTGCGCTGCTAGACTCAGGGAGTGTAGTAACTCTAGTGAGAGCAGGCCTTATAGCCCCCTCTAACAATCAGACACGTTTACTGTGACTTGTGTGCATGGGGATACATGTGAATACCAGACTACTCTTGCTTATATTACCACCCCCTATGTGTCTGTGTGTCATAAAGTTGGAGTAGTCCCAGCACTACTGCATGAGGTTATTCTTGGGAGAGATTTTCCACATATTTGGAAATTATGGGAATCCAAGTTGGAAACAAAAAGAAGTACACGACAGATATTGACAGCATCTGACATAGGCCCAGAACTATTAGAGGAATCCCCACTAGGGGATGTAGTTGAGGTATCGGCAGATAGCTCCACCCCTTCTCCATTCCATGTTATAGCAGATAATGGCCAATAGGATAGAGAAGGCGCTCATAGGGTAAGTAAATTCAGCAAATCAGATTTCTAATGAAAGAAATGGTTTGCTCACCTATTGTGGTTGCATCAATTGGATGCAACTGCAATGGAGATCGAGTGTAGATAAATGACGGTTGGTGCAGCCTAGATTCGTCCGATCGCCTTGGGCAGGAGCCACCCTGCCACTTGGGTGACGGTATGAAGAAGAGTACGCTGGACCTTAGGTAGAGCGTGTGGACCACAGAGGGCGCACGAAACAACCGGTCAAAGACAATATTTTGGTTTCAGCAGTATTCCATTTATTCGTAAGACAACGCATTTCGGGGTGCTAGGGTCCCTTTATCAAGTCTAAAATAAATATTAAGTAAAAACGGAGAAACAAAATTTGTGCTCCCTATATAACAAACAAATAAATTATGAGGATAAATATATAGATAAATAAATAAATGAATAAATACGCACAAATATAATTACCAAGGCATACACTGATAAAATAATAAATATACACCTGTGTATAAAGAAGGTATATCTTATGTATATATATATATATATATATATATATATATATGTAAAACATGGTATCAAAATGATAGTATCAAAAAAAAACACATAGGGAAAATACATAGAGGATAAAAAATTTATATACATTTTTTTATTAATAATAATCATAATAAATGAGATAAATACTAGAACAAAAACAAAAAACAAAAACCATAACAATAATGTTTCTGTACTGATGTTTATCCCTACTATGAGACTGATCTGTATGTCATATATAAATAATTAACACCAATGTGAGCCACTAGCATAAGAAACCATATACAGAATCAGTCTTTTTGATGTGGTTGCTGGTAAAACATAGTAGAGAAGCAAGGCTGATATTTCCATACATTTGAAGAAAAACAGTATAAGATGTGAAAGGTAGCTATTGCAAATATAATGTAATGTGTCCACTGGCAAACAGGGGGTGTTGTGTCTACTGACAGGCAGGGGGTATTTCTGTCCCTGAGGGGATCAGAACCTATAGATATGTGCTGTATGTATATTCAATACATATATATATATATATATATATATCTATATCAAGCGAATGATGAGGCAGCACTTCCAGTATAACGTGAACGGGTGAGGACCCCAAATTTATTAAAGCGACGTTTCGGCCTGCTCAATGAGGCCTTTCTCAAGTAGCTTGAGAAAGGCCTCATTGAGCAGGCCGAAACGTTGCTTTAATAAATTTGGGGTCCTCACCCGTTCACTTTATACTGGAAGTGCTGCCTCATCATTCGCTTGATATATCTCGTGCAGGAAGAGCCGACCTCTGTGGGGATTTTGCACCCGGTACATCACATCTGACTGTGCTGCTGCACTATTTGTGTTTTCTATATATATATATATATATATATATATATAAATCCGTGCAACAAGGCGGCAGCACCGTGTCCTGGCAGCTCAGACCAAAAATAATAATTATTATAGCCCTGCATGATGTGGTGAAAAAAAAATAATATATATATTCTGATAGCGCTTTAATATGGAACATATTACCTGAGCCGGAAAGCTGGAGGGATGTCACGGCTCGTCTGCAGAGGCACGTGTAGAACGCTGACCTCTTCGGTACCCGCGCTGCAGAAGAAGAAGGGGAGTGAGTGGGAGGGCCTGCCGAGGTCCATGGGAGGAGCGTTCTTTGGGGGGGCGTGGTTGGGGAGAGCGCACGGTGGCCTGAAGGGGCGGTGAATAGGAGGGTTTGCATGAATTGGTAGGCGGGGATCCGTACAGGGGCGTGGTTGTGGGGAGCGCAAAGAGAGCACAGTGGGCACGGCTGAGCGAGTTGAAAGCAGAATTGCGTCGCACGGTAGGGAGGCGGGGCTAAAGCCGGCATGTAGGGGATGGATTAGGAATGGAAGAGATGTATATATGTATATAAATAGAAATGACCCATAGAAATGTTATTTAGATGGGTGTGAGTGGTGATATGGTAATAACATAAAATGATTACACCAGGGGAATGGATTGCCCCCGGGAATATTAGGGACGTCTCTTAAGTGTGTAAAGAGATTAATGCAATTTTCAGGTTGTTTTGGACGGCACTCCGTAACTGGGTTCCGGTGCTCAGCGATAATGCAATCAATATATAAGATATATGACCGCGGCACTCGTTTTTAGTAAACAGTTGTATTTATTATTCCATCCAGAAATAGACGACATATAGGCTAAGACCTTAGCCTATATGTCGTTTATTTCTGGATGGAATAATAAATACAACTGTTTACTAAAAACGAGTGCCGCGGTCATATATCTTATATGTAAAGAGATTAATGCTGGGGGGAGAAGAACTGAGGATGAGGACACTGAGGTTGAAAGTAACTGTCTTTTGAATCAAAAGGTGCCATGGTGAGAGACAATGGATATGCGAGGAGTGTACAAGAGGACCCGAGTGGGGAGAGGGGGGGTGGCGGTGTGATGAAAAGGAGGATTAAATGGGATAAAGGACCATGAAAATAGGAAAAAGAGGTGTCCCATGAGTGGTCTGCGGAAAAGAATGCCCTGACCATACCTGTGGGCCGTGGCTTGTGTGGGGTGGGGAAGGGGGGGAGGGGGGTTTTACAGGGTGAAAAGCACTGAGGTGTAACTGAAGAACTTATTTCTTTTTGTACTTAGCGGAGAGCTGGTCAGAAGCACTTGCTCTCCAAGGACTCATTGAGTCCATAGGGTTCGAGGGTTTGCAATTTAAATATCCAAAACATCTCGCTCTTCTGTAGAGTCCTAAATCTATCCGAAGTAGTTTCTATAACGGTTTCGATGGGTGTGATTGTCAATCCGGATGGGTCTTTATTGTGGGAGGTCAGGAAATGACGGGACACACTATGTTTGAGGTAGCCCCGTGAGATGTTCCAGCGGTGTTTATTTAGTCTTTCTCTTAGTGACTGGATGGTGCGGCCTACATACTGTAGCCCACACTCGCACTCCATCACATATATAACATAGGAAGAAGAGCAATTCAGAAGACTTTTAATTGGGTATTCCTCCCCCGTCACATTGCTCTTAAATGACTGTCTACGATTTGAAATATTACTACAGCATTTGCATAATTTGTGATTGCATTTGTAAGTGCCTGTAAATTTCAAATGCCCTGTTGCACCAGCTAAGGTTGTGGTAGCACTCTTCTTTTTCTTCTTCAGTTTACTCGGTGCAAGTACATTCTTCAGAGATTTAGCTTTCCTGAAGATAATGTGCGGTTTTTGCGGTATGGCATCTTTTAGATATGGATCACATTTGAGTATGTGCCAATGCTTTGATAAAATGTATTGGCAGAATGGGGTGGCTCTACTAATCAATGGGGATGGAATGGTGCTCAATATCTCAGTGTGAACTCCACACACAAAAAGGTTAATACAAAAAGATAGTCAAGAAAGATATGGCACTCATATATCCGGAAGACTGCTCAAACATTTGATTTTATTATATTCAAATATTCTGCAGGTCACAAATTACTAAAAATCATGCATCTAAAATCAACATACAAGATACGTAAATTGTAGTAGAAATACACAATAAAACCATTAAAACGTCACTAAAATGACGATTATTATGTTAAAGGCTGAGAAATAGGGTATTCGTTGAACCTATGTGCCTAGCAGCAAATGTAGTCAGGTCATCAAATAAAGGTGATCGTTCAGGCTGGGTGTCGATCAGACCATCACCATATATTCGATAACCACAAAAATTCAATAACCGCAATTCACAATATACTCTGGTTAACAGATATAATAGTCATTCAAACCAGAATCTCGATTGGATGGTCACCAAATATTCGGCATTAGTAGTCGCCATTAAACATGTTGGAATGCATTTGTATAATTTTCCCAGATAGCAGGACGTGGTTTCGGGTCGATTATTGGCTGTGAGTTACAAGTGTTGTATCGATCCAACACTATATACAGTGGAGGAAATAATTATTTGACCCCTCACTGATTTTGTAAGTTTGTCCAATGACAAAGAAATGAAAAGTCTCAGAACAGTATCATTTCAATGGTAGGTTTATTGTAACAGTGGCAGATAGCACATCAAAAGGAAAATCGAAAAAATAACTTTAAATAAAAGATAGCAACTGATTTGCATTTCATTGAGTGAAATAAGTATTTGAACCCTCTACCAAAAAAAGACTTAATACTTGGTGGAAAAACCCTTGTTTGCAAGCACAGAGGTCAAACGTTTCTTGTAATTGATGACCAAGTTTGCGCACATTTTAGGAGGAATGTTGGTCCACTCCTCTTTGCAGATCATCTCTAAATCCCTAAGGTTTCGAGGCTGTCTCTGTGCAACTCTGAGCTTGAGCTCCCTCCATAGGTTTTCGATTGGATTAAGGTCCGGAGACTGACTAGGCCACTCCATGACCTTAATGTGCTTCTTCTTGAGCCACTCCTTTGTTGCCTTTGCTGTATGTTTTGGGTCATTGTCGTGCTGGAACACCCATCCACGACCCATTTTCAGTTTCCTGGCAGAGGGAAGGAGGTTATCGCTCAGGATTTCACGATACATGGCTCCGTCCATTTTCCCGTTTATGCGAATAAGTTGTCCTGTGCCCTTAGCAGAAAAACACCCCCAAAGCAAAATGTTTCCACCCCCATGCTTGACGGTGGGGACGGTGTTTTGGGGGTCATAGGCAGCATTTTTCTTCCTCCAAACACAGCGAGTTGAGTTAATGCCAAAGAGCTCTATTTTGGTCTCATCAGACCACAGCACCTTCTCCCAGTCACTCTCTGAATCATTCAGGTGTTCATTGGCAAACTTCAGACGGGCCTGCACATGTGCCTTCCTGAGCAGGGGGACCTTGCGAGCCCTGCAGGATTTTAATCCATTGCGGTGTAATGTGTTTCCAATGGTTTTCTTGGTGACTGTGGTCCCTGCTAATTTGAGGTCATTAACTAACTCCTCCCGTGTATTTCTCGGATGCTTTTTCACCTTTCTCAGAACCATTGACACCCCAAGAGGTGAGATCTTGCGTGGAGCCCCAGAGCGAGGTCGATTGATGGTCATTTTGTGCTCCTTCCATTTTCGAACAATCGCACCAACAGTTGTCACCTTCTCTCCCAGCTTCTTGCTAATGGTTTTGTAGCCCATTCCAGCCTTGTGCAGGTCTACAATTTTGTCTCTGACATCCTTGGACAGCTCTTTGGTCTTTCCCATGTTGGAGAGTTTGGAGTCTGCTTGATTGATTGATTCTGTGGACAGGTGTCTTTTATACAGGTGACTAGTTAAGACAGGTGTCCTTAATGAGGGTGACTAATTGAGTAGAAGTGTCTAACCACTCTGTGGGAGCCAGAACTCTTAATGGTTGGTAGGGGTTCAAATACTTATTTCACTCAATGAAATGCAAATCAGTTGCTATCTTTTATTTAAAGTTATTTTTTCGATTTTCCTTTTGATGTGCTATCTGCCACTGTTACAATAAACCTACCATTGAAATGATACTGTTCTGAGACTTTTCATTTCTTTGTCATTGGACAAACTTACAAAATCAGTGAGGGGTCAAATAATTATTTCCTCCACTGTATTTGGTCGGCTCACAAAGTCAATATTTTGTTATAGAAACACTGTATCAATTTCACAGATTAACTTGAATAATTCGGGATTCCAGCTCTCTGGTGGCGTCCCACCTCTTTATGAGCTGTATTACTCCCTTACCTCCAAAGCGCAAAAAAGCCTTACCTCTGGTCTCTGCTGTTTCAGCGTCACTTGTGCTTAAATCCTGGGTTGCTCCAATTAAGGTGGAGTGGAACAGTGTAGCTCCAGGGATTTCTTTAGCAGGCACGGGGCAATCTGTTCTCAGCCAGCAGATAAGAGAGAGGTGCAGGTCCTGGTGGTCTGTAGCGTACACAGAAATGGTGGTATTAGAGGGTCCAAATTTCTCCCAGACGCGTTTTGAAGTCTTATGGGTTCTGACTTCTTCCTCAGTGGTAATCTGGAACCCACCTTACCACCTTTTTATATCCCATTTCCTGATTGAAATCCAGTGAAAACAAAATCCTGTCTTGGACCATGATAGCGGTTAGATAGAAAGTCTGGCCTGGATTTTGATGTACAAAGTAACTTTGATGTTATTAGTGTTAATCAAAAATATTGCATCTATCCATGGTTTTTGACTAGCAAATCGATGTATTATGTCAAAATCTTGCTTTTGAACAAAAAAAAAACAAAAAAAAAACGCATGGTGCAGTAACGGTGCGTTTTTCATGCTTTTTTTCCCCCCAATGCGTTTTTTTGTTCAATGCTGCTGAAAAGACATTCCTAACAAACTGGATAAAGGATTTGAGATTATCTTAATTCTTTCTCAAGATATACCCTTTTTTAGTCACTAAAATAATCCTCATCATGTGAATAATCACATGACTGATTTTAAAAATATACATGAATAGATAAAAGCATGTTAAAACTTTAATGATTAAATCTTAGTAGCTAAAACTTTCGTAATTAAAACTTTCGGACTTATATGTGATGCGAAGGCTTGTTTTGATGAATATGAGAATATGGTTATATGGTATGCCCCCAGCTATGCCAACCTCTTTATGGCAGATTGGGAGGAGAGGTTTGTTTTACCTCGGCTGGGGACGGACCTGGTGCTATGGTATAGGTACATTGATGATATTATCCTAATATGGAACGGGGATGGGGGATCTCTAACTTCCTTCATAGATACATTGAATAAGAACGATAGGAATATATACCTCTCATCAAAGATTTATGATGAAAGTATTGAGTTCTTGGATTTAAATATCCGGATTGAAGGTGAGAAGGTAATATGTAATACTTTTCTGAAGGATGTACCAAAAAACCGCTTTATCCCCTATACAAGTGGCCACCTTCCTAGGTGGCTACTAAATATACCTTATGGGCAATTTAGGTGTATAAAACGCACTAGGGATGAACAATTCGAAGAGGAGGCCCGAAAAATTAAGGAACAATTTACAGTTAGGGAATACCCTCAAGCAATAGTTGATTCATCCCTGATGAAAGTGCGACAATTAGATAGAAATGCATTTTTTGACCAGGCACAAGGGAGAAGAACAAATAAGGATGAGGAAATTATAAGAATGGTCTTGCCCTTTAATGCCCAGTATAGAAAAATACAACAAATAATTAAAAAACACTGGCAATTTTTAAAGGGAGATAGAGTGATAGGCTCACTGATCCCGAGCATATCGCAGATCGTGTACAGTAAAGCTCCTAATTTAGGTCTTAAGGTAGCCCCCACGATAAAGAGGAAGAAGACCAACAAAAACACAATACAGAATATGTTACAAATCCATGGTTTCTATTGGTGTGGTGTGTGTATTAACTGCCGAACGACATGCTTTCCACTAAAAACTCTTGAGATAATATCCCCAACAAACCAACTTAGACATAAAATAAAGGAATATCTCACGTGTAACACTATGAGTGTCATCTACGTAATAAAATGCCCTTGTAATAAAATCTATGTAGGAAGGACTAAACGGATGTTAAAGACAAGGATTGCGGAACATCTAAATAATATCCGAAAAGGCCACATGGATCACCCACTCTCAAAACACTTCAAAGAATACCATGTCCAACAAACAAAAAATTTGAGCTTTACAGCAATAGAAAAGGTCAAATTGGATTGGAGGGGTGGGAACCATGTGGATAAAATGTCTAGAATAGAATCGAGATGGATTTTTGAGTTGGATACCCTTATCCCACACGGATTAAATGCCGAACTTGAAATTTTTGGTTTTTTATAAATATAAGAAGCTCTTGGGTGGGTGCTTGTCCACTGATGCACAGTCGGATGGTATTTTTATTACGTACGTCCGACTGTTTCTTGGTGGAAAGCACCCACCTCGTTATCAACCATATTCTCATATTCATCAAAACAAGCCTTCGCATCACATATAAGTCCGAAAGTTTTAATTACGAAAGTTTTAACTACTAAGTTTTAATCATTAAAGTTTTAACATGCTTTTATCTATTCATGTATATTTTTAAAATCAGTTATGTGATTATTCACATGATGAGGATTATTTTAGTGACTAAAAAAGGGTATATCTTGAGAAAGAATTAAGATAATCTCAAATCCTTTATCCAGTTTGTTAGGAATGTCTTTTCAGCAGCATTGGACAAAATAACGCATTGGGGGGAAAAAAACACATGAAAAACGCACCGTTACTGCACCATGCGTTTTTTTTTTTTTTTTCAAAAGCAAGATTTTGACACAATACATCGATTTGCTAGTCAAAAACCATGGATAGATGCAATATTTTTGATTAACACTAATAACATCAAAGTGACTTTGTACATCAAAATCCAGGCCAGACTTTCTATCTAACCGCTATCATGGTCCAAGACAGGATTTTGTTTTCACTGGATTTCAATCAGGAAATGGGATATAAAAAGGTGGTAAGGTGGGTTCCAGATTACCACTGAGGAAGAAGTCAGAACCCATAAGACTTCGAAACGCGTCTGGAAGAAATTTGGACCCTCTAATACCACCATTTCTGCGTACGCTACAGACCACCAGGACCTGCACCTCTCTCTTATCTGCTGGCTGAGAACAGATTGCCCCGTGCCTGCTAAAGAAATCCCTGGAGCTACACTGTTCCACTCCACCTTAATTGGAGCAACCCAGGATTTAAGCACAAGGGACGCTGAAACAGCAGAGACCAGAGGAAAGCCTTTTTTGCGCTTTGGAGGTAAGGGAGTAATACAGCTCATAAAGAGGTGGGACGCCACCAGAGAGCTGGAATCCCGAATTATTCAAGTTAATCTGTGAAATTGATACAGTGTTTCTATAACAAAATATTGACTTTGTGAGCCGACCAAATATATAGTGTTGGATCGATACAACACTTGTAACTCACAGCCAATAAATGAACTGAAACCACGTCCTGCTATCTGGGAAAATTATACAAATGCATTCCAACATGTTTAATGGCGACTACTAATGCCGAATATTTGGTGACCATCCAATCGAGATTCTGGTTTGAATGACTATTATATCTGTTAACCAGAGTATATTGTGAATTGCGGTTATTGAATTTTTGTGGTTATCGAATATATGGTGATGGTCTGATCGACACCCAGCCTGAACGATCACCTTTATTTGATGACCTGACTACATTTGCTGCTAGGCACATAGGTTCAACGAATACTCTATTTCTCAGCCTTTAACATAATAATCGTCATTTTAGTGACGTTTTAATGGTTTTATTGTGTATTTCTACTACAATTTACGTATCTTGTATGTTGATTTTAGATGCATGATTTTTAGTAATTTGTGACCTGCAGAATATTTGAATATAATAAAATCAAATGTTTGAGCAGTCTTCCGGATATATGAGTGCCATATCTTTCTTGACTATCTTTTTGTATTAACCTTTTTGTGTGTGGAGTTCACACTGAGATATTGAGCACCATTCCATCCCCATTGATTAGTAGAGCCACCCCATTCTGCCAATACATTTTATCAAAGCATTGGCACATACTCAAATGTGATCCATATCTAAAAGTTGCCATACCGCAAAAACCGCACATTATCTTCAGGAAAGCTAAATCTCTGAAGAATGTACTTGCACCGAGTAAACTGAAGAAGAAAAAGAAGAGTGCTACCACAACCTTAGCTGGTGCAACAGGGCATTTGAAATTTACAGGCACTTACAAATGCAATCACAAATTATGCAAATGCTGTAGTAATATTTCAAATCGTAGACAGTCATTTAAGAGCAATGTGACGGGGGAGGAATACCCAATTAAAAGTCTTCTGAATTGCTCTTCTTCCTATGTTATATATGTGATGGAGTGCGAGTGTGGGCTACAGTATGTAGGCCGCACCATCCAGTCACTAAGAGAAAGACTAAATAAACACCGCTGGAACATCTCACGGGGCTACCTCAAACATAGTGTGTCCCGTCATTTCCTGACCTCCCACAATAAAGACCCATCCGGATTGACAATCACACCCATCGAAACCGTTATAGAAACTACTTCGGATAGATTTAGGACTCTACAGAAGAGCGAGATGTTTTGGATATTTAAATTGCAAACCCTCGAACCCTATGGACTCAATGAGTCCTTGGAGAGCAAGTGCTTCTGACCAGCTCTCCGCTAAGTACAAAAAGAAATAAGTTCTTCAGTTACACCTCAGTGCTTTTCACCCTGTAAAACCCCCCTCCCACCCCACACAAGCCACGGCCCACAGGTATGGTCAGGGCATTCTTTTCCGCAGACCACTCATGGGACACCTCTTTTTTCTATTTTCATGGTCCTTTATCCCATTTAATCCTCCTTTTCATCACACCGCGTCCCCCTCCCCCCACTCCGGTCCTCTTGTACACTCCTCGCATATCCATTGTCACTCACCTTGGCACCTTTTGATTCAAAAGACAGTTACTTTCAACCTCAGTGTCCTCATCCTCAGTTCTCCTCCCCCCAGCATTAATCTCTTTACACACATCAGAGACGTCCCTAATATTCTCGGGGGCAATCCATTCCCCTGGTGTAATCATTTTATGTTAATATTACCATATCACCACTCACATCCATTTAAATAACATTTCTATGGGTCATTTCTATTTATATACATATATACATCTCTTTCATTCCTAATCTATCCCCTACATGCCGGCTTTAGCCCCGCCTTCCCACCGTGTGACGCAATTCTGCTTTCAACTCGCTCAGCCGTCCCCACTCTGCTCTCTATGTGCTCCCCACAACCACGCCCCCATACGGATCCCCTTCCTACCAATTCAGGCAAACCCTCCTATTCACCGCCCCTTCAGGCCACCGTGCGCTCTCCCTAACCACCCCCCCCAGACGCTCCTCCTATGGACCTCGGCAGGCCCTCCCACTCACTCCCCTTCTTCTTCTGCAGCGCGGGTACCGAAGAGGTCAGCGTTCTACACGTGCCTCTGCAGACGATCCGTGACATCTCTCCAGCTTTCCGGCTCAGGTAATATGTTCCATATTAAAGCGCTATTAGAATATATATATTTTTTTTTTTTACCACATCATGCGGGGCTATAATAATTATTATTTTTGGTCTGAGCTGCCAGGACACGGTGCTGCCGCCTTGTTGCACGGATTTATATATGTATTGAATATACATACAATACATATCTATAGGTTCTGATTCCCTCAGGGACAGAAATACCCCCTGCCTGTCAGTAGACACAACACCCCCTGTTTGCCAGTGGACACATTACATTATATTTGCCATAGCTACCTTTCACATCTTATACTGTTTTTCTTCAAATGTATGGAAATATCAGCCTTGCTTCTCTACTATGTTTTACCAGCAACCACATAAAAAAAAATGATTCTGTATATGGTTTCTTATGCTAGTGGCTCACATTGGTGTTAATTATTTATACACTCACCTAAAGAATTATTAGGAACACCTGTTCTATTTCTCATTAATGCAATTATCTAGTCAACCAATCACATGGCAGTTGCTTCAATGGATTTAGGGGGGTGGTCCTGGTCAAGACAATCTCCTGAACTCCAAACTGAATGTCAGAATGGGAAAGAAAGGTGATTTAAGCAATGAGCGTGGCATGGTTGTTGGTGCCAGACGGGCCGGTCTGAATATTTCACAATCTGCTCAGTTAATGGGATTTTCACGCACAACCATTTCTAGGGTTTGCAAAGAATGGTGTGAAAAGGGAAAAAACATCCAGTATGCGGCAGTCCTGTAGGCAAAAATGTCTTGTGGATGCTAGAGGTCAGAGGAGAATGGGCCGACTGATTCAAGCTGATAGAAGAGCAACGTTGACTGAAATAACCACTCGTTACAACCGAGGTATGCAGCAAAGCATTTGTGAAGCCACAACACACACAACCTTGAGGCGGATGGGCTACAACAGCAGAAGACCCCACCGGGTACCACTCATCTCTACTACAAATAGGAAAAAGAGGCTACAATTTGCACGAGCTCACCAAAATTGGACTGTTGAAGACTGGAAAAATGTTGCCTGGTCTGATGAGTCTCGATTTCTGTTAAGACATTCAAATGGTAGAGTCCAAATTTGGCGTAAACAGAATGAGAACATGTATCCATTCTCTGATGGCTACTTCCAGCAGGATAATGCACCATGTCACAAAGCTCGAATCATTTCAAATTGGTTTCTTGAACATGACAATGAGTTCACTGTACTAAAATAGCCCCCACAGTCACCAGATCTCAACCCAATAGAGCATCTTTGGGATGTGGTGGAACGGGAGCTTCATGCCCTGGATGTGCATCTCTCAAATCTCCATCAACTGCAAGATGCTATCCTATCAATATGGGCCAACATTTCTAAAGAATGCTATCTGCACCTTGTTGAATCAATGCCACGTAGAATTAAGGCAGTTCTGAAGGCAAAAGGGGGTCCAACACCGTATTAGTATGGTGTTCCTAATAATTCTTTAGGTGAGTGTATATGACATACAGATCAATCTCATTGTAGGGATAAACATCAGTACAGAAACATTATTGTTATGGTTTTTGTTTTTTGTTTTTGTTCTAGTATTTATCTCATTTATTATGATTATTATTAATTAATTTTTTTATATACATTTTTTATCCTCTATGTATTTTCCCTATGTGTATTTTTTTGATACTATCATTTTGATACCATGTTTTACATAAGATATACCTTCTTTATGCACAGGTGTATATTTATTATTTTATCAGTGTATGCCTTGGTAATTATATTTATGCGTATTTATTTATTTATTTATTTATCTATATATTTATCCTCAGAATTTATTTGTTTGTTATATAGGGGAGCACAAATTTTGTGTTTTCCCAACACATGTTTCTCCGTTTCTACTTAATCTTTATTTTAGACTTGATAAAGGGGACCCTAGCACCCCGAAACGCGTTGTCTTACAAATAAATGGAATACTGCTGAAACCAAAATATTGTCTTTGACCGGTTGTTTTGTGTGCCCTCTGTGGTCCACACGCTCTACCTAAGGTCCAGCGTACTCTTCTTCATACCATTCCATGTTATGGCAGGGGACCACATCAGAGACTGAAACTGAAGGGGTAACACTTCAGGGTATGCCTGACCTAGACTTTAGGAAAGACGACTTTCAAAGTGAGCAAATTAAGGACCCCACCCTTAAACGGGCCAGAGAGAATATAAAAGTGATAAATGGGAATACTGTGGAGTCTGGCGCTAGGCTGGCTTTTTCCTACATGGCTCTAGAGAACAAATTGTTGCATAAGATAGACAAGAAGGGAGAGGAGGTGGTACAGCAGTTAGTGGTCCCAAAGCCCTACCAGAGAACTGTTTTGGATCTGGCACATGGACACATTATGGGTGGCCATTTGGGGATCCAGAAAACTACTGAAAGGATTTAAGAGGGGTTCTTCTGTCCTGGAATGCATGGAGACATTAAAGCATATTGTGAATCCTGCCCTCGGTGTCAGATTACAGCCCCTATGCCCCATTTTCACAGCCCTTTTGTGCCATTGCCGATTATTGAAATACCCTTTGAGCGCATTGGGATGGATTTGTTGGGTCCCCTAATAAAGTCAGCTCGGGGTCACCAGCATATCTTAGTCATAATAGATTATGCTACCCGTTACCCCGAGGCCATACCTTTGTGCAATACCTCATCAAAGACCATCGCAAAAGAACTGGTCCAGGTGCTTAGTCGGGTTGGTATTCCAAAAGAAATACTCACAGACCAAGGGACGCTCTTTATGTCTAATGTCATGAAGGAACTTTGCAGGCTTTTTAAAGTTACCCAGCTACGCACGTCAGTCTATCACCCCCAAACTGACGGATTGGCGGAAAGATTTAATAAAACCATAAAACAAATGCTGAAAAAGGTGGTAGATAAAGATGGCAAAAATTGGGACTTTTTGCTCCCATATCTGCTGTTTGCTATAAGGGAGGTACCGCAGTCATCCACAGGGTTTTCACCTTTTGAGCTTGTATATGGTAGACATCCACGTGGTTTATTAGATGTGGCTAAAGAAACGTGGGAAGGACAGGTCACACTGTACAAAAGTGTAAAAGAGCATGTGTCCCAGATGCAGGACAGGATTTCATCAGTCATGCCAATTGTTAAGGAACATATGGAACGGGCTCAAGAAGTACAGAAAATGATTTATGATAGAGGGGCCAAGATTCGAACATTTGCACCAGGGGATCGAGTACTAGTTCTCGTCCCCACCATGGAGAGTACATTTTTGGCTAAATGGAAAGGTCCGTTTAAAATTATTGAAAGAGTAGGTGAGGTGAACTATAAAGTATACCAACCAGGTAAAAGGAAGCCAGAACAGATTTACCATATAAATCTGTTAAAACCTTGGAAGGACCGGCCAGTCCTGGCAGCAGCACTTGCTCCAACCATCAATAATGGGGCAGCAATACCTGCTGTCAGAATAGCCAAAACCAGAATTTTTTTCAGAAAAGACGGGGCAGACATCACTCATAAAAC
Source organism: Bufo bufo (assembly GCF_905171765.1). Taxonomy (NCBI): domain Eukaryota; kingdom Metazoa; phylum Chordata; class Amphibia; order Anura; family Bufonidae; genus Bufo; species Bufo bufo. The sequence goes on from NC_053393.1 coordinate 54,466,104, forward strand.
ATAACATCATAACTGAACCTGGGGTTAAGGTCCATGTAAAGCCTTCTTTTTTACTGAATAGTACAACTATTTACAGTCTTTGGTTAGTTCCACATGTAAAAAGGTTGGTAACAGGCAGGCTTCATATAAATGGCAGGCAAAGTCCTTGCAAGATACTCCGAGGGAATAACACTTACAGATCAGGCTGCATTTTCCTTAGGTCCTGTCTGGCTTTCTCCAAGGCCCGTATGCCCTATTGCTGGCTTTATCCTTGGGTAGGGAAACCTTCCTCTGGTATATATCCTCTTGCTGTAAAAATATCCTTCTGCCCTTCAGCTCTCTACTTGGCTGGATTAAAGTGGCTCTGCACTGTACTTTTAAAGGAACTAGGTTTCTTCAGGAGGCAACTTCTTCCCCTGGATTAACTTCTGAGCTTACTTTGCTCAGGTACTCAGGCAGGCTAGACTGCACTAACTAGCCTCCTGGATTAAACTGAACTCTCTCTTTCCTGTCTGGGCCTAACTATATATACTAGGGGGTTCCCTAGCATCCTCTACTGTCTAGGAGGAGGAACTACACCCCTAACAGGTCTGGTACAGGAGATAACAGGAAAATACACATTAAAAATACCATATAAAAATTCAATGACTATGTTCCACAGGAGGTGGAGAACAACGTGACCCAATTGACCCTTGAGTAGTGCCCACATTTACATAGTGGGACACTACATACCCTGCTGCTTTGAGGTTGCCCGTCCTCGGCACAACACAGGGGGCCCGCCTACCTGGAAACTGCGACCTGAAAGACAAAAAATGAAAAGCAGTCACTACATTTGCAATATAATATCAGGCAGCTCCGCTGGCAAAGGAACAAGTGCGGTGAAAAAGGGCGTTGTTCTCTTCATGCAGGATAGTACAGGGAACAGGGGTGTTGACCTTGTACAGCGTATCAGGAATAACTAGGATAGTCCATAATAATAAAAATCGTAACAATAACATAAGTTCCTTGAGGCTCAAAAGAACAAAATGAGTCCGTACCCGGGTCTTCTAGACAGTTAAACAGGGGTTTCCCGGGAGGAGCTACTCTGGTCCACAATATAGTCTCCGATGGTGGGTGCCCCTTAGTAGGCCGCGTAGACCTTCTTACTGGCAGAGGCTCTTCCTGCCTTGGTTCAGGGGGGCCAGAGGAATCCACAGTCTCTGGAGCCCTTTCAAGTACACCCTGGGACCGGTCATCCTGGGGTTGAGGACTAGCAGCAACTGGAGCCGGTACCACCAAGTTCAACCAGGGTGTGAGGAACCAATGAAGTGGCTCCTTGTCATGTAACAGGTTTTCAACAGCCTGCATAGGATCAACAGGTTGGGCTGACAACTCGGGCTCAGGAGACTCTGGCTTAATGTCCCCTGCTGCAGTTTCTTCTTCTATGCAGGGTTTTAAATGATTCCTGTGTACAATTTGGGAGCCTTTACCTTCCCTGGAAATTAGAAAAATGTGGGCCTCAGCATTAGGAATAGCAGTTATGACGTAGGGAGTCCTTTCCCACTTACTGTCCAGTTTACTGGTTCGGTGGTTATCCTTCAGCCACACCACGTCTCCTATAGTAAGAGGTTCTGCATGAGCAGCCAGGTCATAGTCTCTATGCTGCCGCTCTCGGGCAATTTCCATGCGCTCCTGAACAATCTCCTTGGCATTAAGGAGACGTCTTTGATGCTCCACCACCCAATCAGTTTTTGGTAGTGGGTTGATGACATCAGGCACTTGCACGTCCAGGGACTGGTCGGCAGGCAGCCTCCCCTGACGGCCGAACATCAAATAGAAGGGCGTGTACCCGGTGGAACAGTGAATTGTATTGTTATACACTGCTCAAAAAAAATAAAGGGAACACTTAAACAACAGAATGTAACTCCAAGTCAATCACACTTCTGTGAAATCAAACTGTCCACTTAGGAAGCAACACTAAGTGACAATCAATTTCACATGCTGTTGTGCAAATGGGATAGACAACAGGTGGAAATTATAGGCAATTAGCAAGACACCCCCAATAAAGGAGTGGTTCTGCAAGTGGTCACCACAGACCACTTCTCAGTTCCTATGCTTCCTGGCTGATGTTTTGGTCACTTTTGAATGCTGGCGGTGCTTTCACTCCAGTGGTAGCATGAGACGGAGTCTACAACCCACACAAGTGGCTCAGGTAGTGCAGCTTATCCAGGATGGCACATCAATGCGAGCTGTGGAAAGAAGGTTTGCTGTGTCTGTCAGCGTAGTGTCCAGAGCATGGAGGCGCTACCAGGAGACAGGCCAGTACATCAGGAGACGTGGAGGAGGCCGTAGGAGGGCAACAACCCAGCAGCAGGACCGCTACCTCCGCCTTTGTGCAAGAAGGAACAGGAGGAGCACTGCCAGAGCCCTGCAAAATGACCTCCAGCAGGCCACAAATGTGCATGTGTCTGCTCAAACGGTCAGAAACAGACTCCATGAGGGTGATATGAGGGCCCGACGTCCACAGGTGGGGGTTGTGCTTACAGTCCAACACCGTGCAGGACGTTTGGCATTTGCCAGAGAACACCAAGATTGGCAAATTCGCCACTAGCGCCCTGTGCTCTTCACAGATGAAAGCAGGTTCACACTGAGCACATGTGACAGACGTGACAGAGTCTGGAGACGCCGTGGAGAACGTTCTGCTGCCTGCAACATCCTCCAGCATGACCGGTTTGGCATTGGGTCAGTAATGGTGTGGGGTGGCATTTCTTTGGAGGGCCGCACAGCCCTCCATGTGCTCGCCAGAGGTAGCCTGACTGCCATTAGGTACCGAGATGAGATCCTCAGACCCCTTGTGAGACCATATGCTGGTGCGGTTGGCCCTGGGTTCTTTCCTAATGCAAGACAATGCTAGACCTTATGTGGCTGGAGTGTGTCAGCAGTTCCTGCAAGACGAAGGCATTGATGCTATGGACTGGCCCGCCCGTTCCCCAGACCTGAATCCAATTGAGCACATCTGGGACATCATGTCTCGCTCTATCCACCAATGTCACGTTGCACCACAGACTGTCCAGGAGTTGGCAGATGCTTTAGTCCAGGTCTGGGAGGAGATCCCTCAGGAGACCGTCCGCCACCTCATCAGGAGCATGCACAGGCGTTGTAGGGAGGTAATACAGGTACGTGGAGGCCACACACACTACTGAGCCTCATTTTGACTTGTTTTAAGGACATTACATCAAAGTTGGATCAGCCTGTAGTGTGTTTTTCCACTTTAATTTTGAGTGTGACTCCAAATCCAGACCTCCATGGGTTGAAAAATTTGATTTCCATTTTTTTATTTTTGTGTGATTTTGTTGTCAGCACATTCAACTATGTAAAGAACAAAGTATTTCAGAAGAATATTAAATTAATTCAGATCTAGGATGTGTTATTTTTGTGTTCCCTTTATTTTTTTGAGCAGTGTATGTATACATAAGATGTGGCAGCAGAGTAGGCCAATTACCGCTTGTCTCAGGGGGTACTACTCTCAACATTTCAATGAGAGTTTGATTCATCTTTTCACAGAGTCCGTTACCTTGCGGATGATAGGCTGTGGTCCAAACCTTCTGGCAATTATGTAGCAGGCACATCTCCTGGAACAACTGTGATTCAAACGCAGACCCCTGGTCGGTGAGGATCTTCTCTGGGCAGCCGTAGGGCAGGAGGAAATGCTTCCAGAATGCTGCCGCCGCAGTCTTGGCTGTCAGGTCCTTCACAGGCACTGCTACAACAAACTTAGTGAAGTAATCAATAATGGTCATGGCATAAGTATAACCTGAGCGACTTGGCTCCAACTTCACATGATCAATGGCAACAAGCTCCAGGAGAGTTTTACTCACTATAGGATGGAGAGGCGCTCTCTGGTCATAGCGTTCACTTCTCCCGACGGCACAGGCAGTACATTCCCGGCAGCATTTCTCAATGTCTTCTCTCATCCCAATCCAATAGAACCTTCTGCGAATGGTGGCCTCAGTTTTCTGCACGCCGAAATGTCCGGACTGGTTATGATACATCTCTAACACCAGACTGGCATCTCGACGTGGTATGAGGATCTGGTACACCCTATCGCAGGACACTGGATCCAGGCTCCTTCTTAGCAACAGGTCTTTTTGAAGGAAGAGTTGGTGGCGATTAGGGATGAGCGAACCCGAACTGTATAGTTCGGGTTCGTACCGAATTTTGGGGTGTCCGTGACACGGACCCGAACATTTTCGTAAAAGTCCGGGTTCGGGTTCGGTGTTCGGCGCTTTCTTGGCGCTTTTTGAAAGGCTGCAAAGCAGCCAATCAACAAGCGTCATACTACTTGCCCCAAGAGGCCATCACAGCCTTGCCTACTATTGGCATGGCTGTGATTGGCCAGTGCAGCATGTGACCCAGCCTCTATATAAGCTTGGGTCACGTAGCGCTGCACGTCACTCTGCTGATTCAAGCATAGGGAGAGGTTGCTGCTGCGACGTTAGGGCGAGATTAGGCAGATTAACTCCTCCAAAAGACTTAATTCAGTGATCGATCTCCAGCTGTGGATCATTGAAGTGATGATATTGAATTGCTCACTTTTTTTAGGCTGCCCAGAGCGTTTTTATATCACTTTTTTTTGGGGTGATCGGCGGCCATTTTGTGGCTTGTGGTGCGCCAGCACAAGCTACCACCAAGTGCATTTAACCATCAATAGTGTGGTTATTTTTTGCTATATCCTACATCAGGTGCAGGCTGAGCCTGTGTCACCCAAGTGCATTTAACCAGTGTGGTTATTTTTTGGCCATATACTACATCAGGTGCAGGCTGAGCCTGTGTCACTCAAGTGCATTTAACCATCAACAGTGTGGTTATTTTTTGGCCATATACTACATCAGGTGCAGGCTGAGCCTGTGTCACCCAAGTGCATTTAACCATCAATAGTGTGGTTATTTTTTGGCCATATACTACATCAGGGGCAAGTTGAGCCTGTCACCCAGCGCCTAAAAAATAGCCCTGACATATATATTCCTCCAAATCAGTACTGTTTTAGCTGGTCAAGTTATTTGTAGTGACCGTAAAAGCACAGTTTTTGTTCTGGGTTGAAAAAGTATTCCCAAATTTGACATTTTCTAAATTAGTCGTTTCTGCTATATCAGGCCTACTTTAAATCTATCCCAAAAAGGGTATATTAGATTCAAGGTGCTGATAGTGTCATTCTGAAAAACTTAACACACACGCTACAGTGCAGATACAAGTCTAATTCTGTGATTAAAGGTATACCTGTCACACAGCGCCTAAAAAATAGCCCTGACATTTATATTCCTCCAAATCAGTACTGTTTTAGCTGGTCAAATTATTTGTAGTGACCGTAAAAGCACAGTTTTTGTTCTGGGTTGAAAAACTATTCCCAAATTTGCCATTTTCAAAATTGTGGTGAACGGGAACAATGAGGAAAACATCTAGTAAGGGACGCGGACGTGGACATGGTCGTGGTGGTGTTAGTGGACCCTCTGGTGCTGGGAGAGGACGTGGCCGTTCTGCCACAGCCACACGTCCTAGTGTACCAACTACCTCAGGTCCCAGTAGCCGCCAGAATTTACAGGGATATTTGGTGGGGCCCAATGCCGTTCTAAGGATGGTAAGGCCTGAGCAGGTACAGGCATTAGTCAATTGGGTGGCCGACAGTGCATCCAGCACGTTCACATTATGTCCCACCCAGTCTTCTGCAGAAAGCGCACAGATGGCGCATGAAAACCAAGCCCATCAGTCTGTCACATCACCCCCATGCATATCAGGGAAACTGTCTGAGCCTCAAGTTATGCAGCAGTCTCTTATGCTGTTTGAAGACTCTGCTGTCAGGGTTACCCAAGGGCATCCACCTAGCCCTTCCCCAGGGGTGGAAGAGATAGAATGCACTAACGCACAACCACTTATGTTTCCTGATGATGAGGACATGGGAATACCACCTCAGCACGTCTCTGATGATGACGAAACACAGGTGCCAACTGCTGCGTCTTTCTGCAGTGTGCAGACTGAACAGGAGGTCAGGGATCAAGACTGGGTGGAAGACGATGCAGGGGACGATGAGGTCCTAGACCCCACATGGAATGAAGGTCGTGCCACTGACTTTCACAGTTCGGAGGAAGAGGCAGTGGTGAGACCGAGCCAACAGCGTAGCAAAAGAGGGAGCAGTGGGCAAAATCAGAACACCCGCCGCCAAGAGACTCCACCTGCTACTGACCGCCGCCATCTGGGACCGAGCACCCCAAAGGCAGCTTCAAGGAGTTCCCTGGCATGGCACTTCTTCAAACAATGTGCTGACGACAAGACCCGAGTGGTTTGCATGCTGTGCCATCAGAGCCTGAAGCGAGGCATTAACGTTCTGAACCTTAGCACAACCTGCATGACCAGGCACCTGCATGCAAAGCATGAACTGCAGTGGAATAAACACCTTAAAAACAAGGAAGTCACTCAGGCTCCCCCTGCTACCTCTTCTGCTGCTGCCGCCTCGGCCTCTTCTGCTGCTGCTGCCTCGGCCTCTTCCTCCGCCTCTGGAGGAACGTTGGCACCTGCCGCCCAGCAAACATGGGATGTACCACCAACACCACCACCTGCGTCACCAAGCATCTCAACCATGTCACACGGCAGCGTTCAGCTCTCCATCTCACAAACATTTGAGAGAAAGCGTAAATTCCCACCTAGCCACCCTCGATCCCTGGCCCTGAATGCCAGCATTTCTAAACTACTGGCCTATGAAATGCTGTCATTTAGGCTGGTGGACACAGACAGCTTCAAACAGCTCATGTCGCTTGCTGTCCCACAGTATGTTGTTCCCAGCCGGCACTACTTCTCCAAGAGAGCCGTGCCTTCCCTGCACAACCAAGTGTCCGATAAAATCAAGTGTGCACTGCGCAACGCCATCTGTGGCAAGGTCCACCTAACCACAGATACGTGGACCAGTAAGCATGGCCAGGGACGCTATATCTCCCTAACTGCACACTGGGTAAATGTAGTGGCGGCTGGGCCCCAGGCGGAGAGCTGTTTGGCGCACGTCCTTCCGCCGCCAAGGATCGCAGGGCAACATTCTTTGCCTCCTGTCTCCTCCTCCTCCTACTCAGCTTCCTCCTCCTCTTCTTCCACCTGTTCATCCAGTCAGCCACACACCTTCACCACCAACTTCAGCACAGCCCGGGGTAAACGTCAGCAGGCCGTTCTGAAACTCATATGTTTGGGGGACAGGCCCCACACCGCACAGGAGTTGTGGCGGGGTATAGAACAACAGACCAACGAGTGGTTGCTGCCGGTGAGCCTCAAGCCCGGCCTGGTGGTGTGCGATAATGGGCGAAATCTCGTTGCAGCTCTGGGACTAGCCGGTTTGACGCACATCCCTTGCCTGGCGCATGTGCTGAATTTGGTGGTGCAGAAGTTCATTCGCAACTACCCCGACATGTCAGAGCTGCTGCATAAAGTGCGGGCCGTCTGTTCGCGCTTCCGGCGTTCACACCCTGCCGCTGCTCGCCTGTCTGCGCTACAGCGTAACTTCGGCCTTCCCGGTCACCGCCTCATATGCGACGTGCCCACCAGGTGGAACTCCACCTTGCACATGCTGGACAGACTGTGCGAGCAGCAGCAGGCCATAGTGGAGTTTCAGCTGCAGCACGCACGGGTCAGTCGCACTGCGGAACAGCACCACTTCACCACCAATAACTGGGCCTCCATGCGAGACCTGTGTGCCCTGTTGCGCTGTTTCGAGTACTCCACCAACATGGCCAGTGGCGATGACGCCGTTATCAGCGTTACAATACCACTTCTATGTCTCCTTGAGAAAACACTTAGGGCGATGATGGAAGAGGAGGTGGCCCAGGAGGAAGAGGAGGAAGAGGGGTCATTTTTAGCACTTTCAGGCCAGTCTCTTCGAAGTGACTCAGAGGGAGGTTTTTTGCAACAGCAGAGGCCAGGTACAAATGTGGCCAGACAGGGCCCACTACTGGAGGACGAGGAGGACGAGGATGAGGAGGAGGAGGATGAGGATGAAGCATGTTCACAGCGGGGTGGCACCCAAAGCAGCTCGGGCCCATCACTGGTGCATGGCTGGGGGGAAACACAGGACGATGACGATACGCCTCCCACAGAGGACAGCTTGTCCTTACCTCTGGGCAGCCTGGCACACATGAGCGACTACATGCTGCAGTGCCTGCGCACCGACAGCAGAGTTGCCCACATTTTAACGTGTGCGGACTACTGGGTTGCCACCCTGCTGTATCCCCGGTACAAAGACAATGTGCCCACCTTACTTCCTACACTGGAGCGTGATAGGAAGATGCGCGAGTACAAGCGCACGTTGGTAGACGCGCTACTGAGAGCATTCCCAAATGTCACAGGGGAACCAGTGGAAGCCCAAGGCGAAGGCAGAGGAGGAGCAAGAGGTCGCCAACGCAGCTGTGTCACGGCCAGCTCCTCTGAGGGCAGGGTTAGCATGGCAGAGATGTGGAAAAGTTTTGTCACCACGCCACAGCTAACTGCACCACCACCTGATACGGAACGTGTTAGCAGGAGGCAACATTTCAATAACATGGTGGAACAGTACCTGTGCACACCCCTCCACGTACTGACTGATGGTTCGGCCCCATTCAACTTCTGGGTCTCCAAATTGTCCACGTGGCCAGAGCTAGCCTTTTATGCCTTGAAGGTGCTGGCCTGCCCGGCGGCCAGCGTTTTGTCTGAACGTGTATTCAGCACGGCAGGGGGCGTCATTACAGACAAACGCAGCCGCCTGTCTACAGCCAATGTGGACAAGCTGACGTTCATAAAAATGAACCAGGCATGGATCCCACAGGACCTGTCCATCCCTTGTGCAGATTAGACATTAACTACCTCCCCTTAACAATATATTATTGTACTCCAGGGCACTTCCTCATTCAATCCTATTTTTATTTTCATTTTACCATTATATTGCGGGGCAACCCAAAGTTGAATGAATCTCTCCTCTGTCTGGGTGCCGGGGCCTAAATATGTGACAGTGGCCTGTTCCAGTGGTGGGTGACGTGAAGCCTGATTCTCTGCTATGACATGAAGACTGATTTTGTGCTGACATGAAGCCAGATTCTCTGTTACGGGACCTCTCTCCTCTGTCTGGGTGCCGGGGCCTAAATATGTGACAGTGGCCTGTTCCAGTGGTGGGTGACGTGAAGCCTGATTCTCTGCTATAACATGATGACTGATTCTGTGCTGACATGAAGCCAGATTCTCTGTTACGGGACCTCTCTCCTCTGCCTGGGTGCCTGGGCCTAAATATGTGACAGTGGCCTGTTCCAGTGGTGGGTGACGTGAAGCCTGATTCTCTGCTATGACATGAAGACTGATTCTGTGCTGACATGAAGCCAGATTCTCTGTTACGTGACCTCTCTCCTCTGTCTGGGTGCCAGGGCCTAAATGTGTGACAGTGGCCTCTTCCAGTGGTGGGTGACGTGAAGCCTGATTCTCTGCTATGACATGAAGACTGATTCTGTGCTGACATGAAGCCAGATTCTCTGTTACGGGACCTCTCTCCTCTGTCTGGGTGCCGGGGCCTAAATATGTGACAGTGGCCTGTTCCAGTGGTGGGTGACGTGAAGCCTGATTCTCTGCTATGACATGAAGACTGATTCTGTGCTGACATGAAGCCAGATTCTCTCTTACGGGACCTCTCTCCTCTGTCTGGGTGCCGGGGCCTAAATATGTGACAGTGGCCTGTTCCAGTGGTGGGTGACGTGAAGCCTGATTCTCTGCTATGACATGAAGACTGATTCTGTGCTGACATGAAGCCAGATTCTCTGTTATGGGACCTCTCTCCTCTGTCTGGGTGCCAGGGCCTAAATGTGTGACAGTGGCCTCTTCCAGTGGTGGGTGACGTGAAGCCTGATTCTCTGCTATGACATGAAGACTGATTCTGTGCTGACATGAAGCCAGATTCTCTGTTACTGGACCTCTCTCCTCTGTCTGGGTGCCGGGGCCTAAATATGTGACAGTGGCCTGTTCCAGTGGTGGGTGACGTGAAGCCTGATTCTCTGCTATGACATGAAGACTGATTCTGTGCTGACATGAAGCCAGATTCTCTGTTACGGGACCTCTCTCCTCTGTCTGGGTGCCAGGGCCTAAATGTGTGACAGTGGCCTCTTCCAGTGGTGGGTGACGTGAAGCCTGATTCTCTGCTATGACATGAAGACTGATTCTGTGCTGACATGAAGCCAGATTCTCTGTTACGGTACCTCTCTCCTCTGTCTGGGTGCCGGGGCCTAAATATGTGACAGTGGCCTGTTCCAGTGGTGGGTGACGTGAAGCCTGATTCTCTGCTATGACATGAAGACTGATTCTCTGCTGACATGAAGCCAGATTCTCTGCTATGGCATGAAGAGACTGATTCTCTGCTGACATGAAGCCAGATTCTCTGCTATGGCATGAAGAGACTGATTTTCTGCTGATGTGAAGCCAGATTCTCTGCTATGGGACCTCTGTCCAATTGATATTGGTTAATTTTAATTTTTTTTATTTTTATTTTAATTCATTTCCCTATCTACATTTGTTTGCAGGGGATTTACCTACATGTTGCTGCCTTTTGCAGCCCTCTAGCTCTTTCCTGGGCTGTTTTACAGCCTTTTTAGTGCCGAAAAGTTCGGGTCCCCATTGACTTCAATGGGGTTCGGGTTCGGGACGAAGTTCGGATCCCGAACCCGAACATTTCCGGGAAGTTCGGCCGAACTTCTCGAACCCGAACATCCAGGTGTTCGCTCAACTCTAGTGGCGATGTCTCCACAGTTTCAATAGTTCTGGGTCTGCACTCTTCCTGCGGACTCTTTCAGGAGTTCTTCCACTAGTAAGGAAGTCAAGCAGTTCACCGAGGACTCTACTTTCTGACTGGAGCTTAATCCACCTTTCTTGTTCGCCCCTGGACTCAGGAGTATTCGGTGGAGAGGAATTAGCAGCTGAGTTGTGTTCAGTGTGAACATTATCTTGCTGAGCAAATTTGTTGTAAAACGCCGGCATTTCCACTTCTTCCCAGGCATCCTTTGGTTCATCTGGTGCTTCTGTAGTGGGAAGCCGAGACAGGGCATCAGCATTATCATTTGAGCGGCCTGCCCTGTATTTCCCAGTGAAGTCAAAGTTGGCAAGGAGGGAGGACCATCTTTGCTCCAGGGGCCCTAACTTGGCTGTATTCAGATGCCCCAGGGGATTGTTGTCAGTGAAGGCGACAAATGGAGTAGCAGCAAGGTAGTCCTTGAATTTTTCCGTCACAGCCCACACTAAAGCAAGGAATTCCAGCTTTAAGGAACTATAATTCTGATTGTTTTTCTCAGCTCCCCTCAGGGATCTGCTGGCATAGGCAATCACCCTTTCTTTGTTGTCCTGCACCTGAGCCAACACGGCTCCCAGGCCTCTTTTACTGGCATCCGTATAGAGGTGAAACGGCTTCTGATAATCCGGATAACCCAGGACAGGGGGTTCGGTCAGCTTTTCTTTTAGGAGCTGAAAGGCAATCTCCCGTTCTTCATTCCATTCAACGGGGATAAGAGTCTTTGGACTCTTTTTGGGATGCCCCCTTAGGAGTTCCTGGATCGGATCCGCAATCTGTGCAAAATGCGGGATGAAGCGTCTGTAATATCCTACAAAACTGAGGAAACTTCTCACCTGCTTCACGGTGGTAGGAGTAGGCCAATTACGGACAGCAGCAAGTTTATCAGGATCAGGCTGGACTCCTTCTGCACTAACAACATGTCCCAGGTACTTTACCGCTGGTTTCAGCAGATGGCACTTGGACGGCTTGATTTTAAGGCCATATTTAACGAGGACTTGAAACACTTCAGCCAGATGTTTTAAATGATCCTCATATGTCTTGGAGTAAATAATGACGTCATCCAAGTATAGCAATACGGTCCTAAACAACGCTCCATCAACCGCTGGAACGTCCCTGGAGCATTACACAGTCCGAAAGGCATGTAGTTGAATTCAAACAGGCCCATAGGCGTAGTGTAAGCGGTCTTTTCCCGGTCTTCCGGGGCCATAGGTACTTGACAGTATCCACTGGTTAAGTCCAAAGTTGATAAGTAGGCTGATGACCCCAGGGCAGTCAAAGACTCTTCAATGCGTGGCAACGGATAAGCGTCTTTGTGAGTGATTTGATTGATTTTTCTAAAGTCCACACAGAACCTAATGCTGCCATCTTTTTTACGAACAAGAACTAGAGGCGCAGCCCAGGGTCTATGACTGTCCCGGATTATATTAGAGTCCTTCATTTCCTGTATCATCTCTTTTACAGAATGGTAGGTAGTAGGTGGTATGGGTCTGTATCTCTCCTTGATAGGAGGATGAGAGCCAGTGGGTATGGTGTGTTTGATTACACTGACCTCTCCATAGTCCGTGGAGTGCTTGCTAAAGGACTTGTGGTGCTCCTTCACCAGATTCAGGACTCCCTCTATTTGATCCATCTGGGTGGATTCGTTCCCCACATGAAGTTCCTACCACCAGGATACGGAAGAGGAGCTGGCAGGGGCGCTGCTGCTCTGTGCGGTTTGAGACGTCTCCGTGGCAGGCAGACGGATAACATCCTGGAAGGATACCTGGAAAAGCTGAGCAACAGGGCAGTGCTTAGAGAGAGTAACAGGGTGATCACTAAAATTAATCAAACGGACAGGCACTTTACCTTGAGATACAGTCACCAGGCTCTTGGCTGCTCGCACGAAGGGATGATTTTTAATTTGGTTAGGCTCCACCAGGGCTTGATAGTCTTGGCCCTGGATCCCTAGTGCAGCACAACACCACAGAATGATCTGGGAATTCGGTGGCAGAATCACCGGCCGGTTATCCCGGATCCGGGCAGTACAGATTTCTAATTTTCCATTTGCAAATTTTTGCTGAGAAAACAGCACACTGATAGTCTTTTGAATGACTCTTTTAGAGGCAGGTGAAGCTGAAGATATGGATTGGTTCAGTGCCTCAAGCACCTCGGAGTAACAATTTTTAAAGACATTAGTCCCTAAGATCACAGGGTGTCCCCCTTTATCTCCGACTTGCACCACAATCACACCTTGCTGTGGTAAGGTGGCTTCTCCCACCTAAAGGGTAGGTTCCCAGTACCCATGGACTTTCACCGGCTTGCCCTTGCTAGCAATGATATCCAACCAGGATTCCGGTGGCTGGGTGAGGAGACTTAGATCCCAGAATTTGTCAAAGGTGGGTCGTTGGATGGTGGTGACCTGAGACCCAGTATCCAGCAGGGCTTCAAAAGGGATCCCGTTGATGCATTTGTTAATTTTTGGACGAGATCCTACGTATCTGGGCATTCAATTTGGATCCTTTGGACCTACTGTTCTACCTCCCAAGGGGCGGTCCTCGGCCTCCGGGGTGGCCCGTTTAACTGCCAACACATTGACTCAGTATGGCCATATTTTTTACAACAGTTGCAGACAGGCTGCTTGCGATTCTTAGACCGGTAACTCGGTCGTCCATCAGGTTCTTTGGGGTATACCTCTTTATATGCAGCCGGGATGAGCCTTTGAGGTAGGGGGCTTTCGTCTTCCAATAACAATGGTCTTTACCATTCCTCTATTTTCCTGCATATTTTTTCTAGGCTCTTAGTGAGATGGTTAACTTGCTCCATTAACGCCACCACCAAATCTGTTACTGGAGCCTGGGTGGCTTGACTGGCTCCGGACGGTCTCACATTAATAGTTTTTGGCTGGCAGGCCTGAGGTTTAAGGGAGGCCGCCGGCCCTGTGGGCGGGTTTTGACCCAGGATACTGATGGCCAGCTCTTTAAAGTCCAAAAACGCACAATTGGGGTGTTGGGCCGACAGCATCCTCAACTGGCCCTTTAAGTGCTCAGCGTTTACACCCGCAATGAACTGCTCTCTGAGTCCGGTCCTGGTCCTCAGCCTCTCGGGGGTCCACCTGGACCACAGCCCTCAAGGTCTGTTGCAGGGACAAAGCAAAATCACGGAGTGACTCACCGGGCTGTTGCTTTCTGCTGAAAAATCGCATCTTAACTTCCGACAACGTCCTGGCCTCAAACATGGTGCTGAGGCGATCAAAGATTTGTTCCAGGTTATTCTTTTCGGAGCTGGTCCATGACATAACCTCCCTGCGGGCGGCCCCTTCTAACTGCGCTAAGAGGATCTCCATTTGTTGCTCAGTGGAGATAGGATAGAGCCGGAATAAGGCCAGAATCTGGTCTTTAAAGTCTTTCAGTTTGTGGGCTTCCCCGGAATATCGCGGGAACCAGGGGGCCCCGAAATAATAGGGCATGGTCAGTGGCATCAGGCCGGATGCTGCCGCAGCGGCTGGCGCCCGGTTGTCATCTGCGTACAGAAGGTTCATTGGGGGCCACCTGCTCCTCAGGTGCGGACATGGCGTGGTCTATGGAGGCAAGTTCTGTAGGCAGACTCACGCTGGACTTCGCTCGCTCAAGCGTTGCTAAGGGTGACCACAGAGTGGGTATGGCCCTTTAAGGAGCGGCGGAGCAGGCCAAATCTGAATTGGATGTACTTTCCCCCGGATTAAGTCCTTTGTTACTAACGAGGGACCTTCCCCCAGTCTCCCAGCAAGGATCGGAATCTTCCCGGTACTTGTATACAAAGGGGCCGGTGAATACAAAAGTTTTTACTCACGCAGTCCAAGTCTCGCGAGGTACGTGGTTCCGTCGTGCGGAGGTCCCACGCTCAGCGTCAGGAGATGGGCGCGGCTCTCTGAGCTTCTAGATTCGTGGTAGGCGGTATCTTTTTCCTTTTGCAGGCTGGGCGGTACCTTCTCTTCTTTTTCGCGCCAAACGGACACAACAATGGCGCAACGATAATCCAGTCAGCTTAGGCGGCCATCTTTAAGCATAAGGCTGTCCATTCACTGACAGCAAGCGGTGACTTAGGAAGCAGCAAACAGTCCACAAAATACAGTTTTCACACGGTGGTTTTTCACAGTTCTTTGGCCCAACAATTTTCAAATAAACAGATAGGCAATCTATTACGTTATAGGCAATAATGGCACACAGTTCCGATTCCACTATGGCGTAGGAATATTCGTATCCTGTTAGTGACGCCAAAATATGCCGTACGCAGCCCTGCAGGGTGAGCGAATGGTGAGGTCACAGGAGTAGTTACTAAACCTAGGGTGTTCTTGGTACTCACAGTTTTTTTATACCCTGGGCCGGCGTACAGCAGTGATGGAGAGGCTGGTACATGGATCCTCTGGGGCACTCTCTATGTATAGGGACCAGGCCGGGTGGTAGGTGAGGTGCCCTGGGTGTTGCAGGTTTAGTGTGCCGGTGGCAAGATCCCTTATAGTTTTGTGACGCCAGTGCCGGTAACGGTGGCACACCGATTTGTTGTAGGAATAATTGAGGAACACAAGTTGCAGTGAACCAGAACTTCTTTTTTACTGAACAGTACAACTATTTACAGTCTTTGGTTAGTTCCACATGTAAAAAGGTTGGTAACAGGCAGGCTTCATATAAATGGCAGGCAAAGTCCTTGCAAGATACTCCGAGGGAATAACACTTACAGATCAGGCTGCATTTTCCTTAGGTCCTGTCTGGCTTTCTCCAAGGCCCGTATGACCTATTGCTGGCTTTATCCTTGGGTAGGGAAACCTTGCTCTGGTATATATCCTCTTGCTGTAAAAATATCCTTCTGCCCTTCAGCTCTCTACTTGGCTGGATCAAAGTGGCTCTGCACTGTACTTTTAAAGGAACTAGGTTTCTTCAGGAGGCAACTTCTTCCCCTGGATTAACTTCTGAGCTTACTTTGCTCAGGTACTCAGGCAGGCTAGACTGCACTAACTAGCCTCCTGGATTAAACTGAACTCTCTCTTTCCTGTCTGGGCCTAACTATATATACTAGGGGGTTCCCTAGCTCCCTCTACTGTCTAGGAGGAGGAACTACACCACTAACAGGCCTGGTACAGGAGATAACAGGAAAATACACATTAAAAATACCATATAAAAATACAATGACCATGTTCCACAGGAGGTGGAGAACAACGTGACCCAATTGACCCTTGAGTAGTGACTACATTTACATAGTGGGACACTACATCTCAAAAGAAGTAAAAGATATGCTGGAGTTGGGAGTAATTGAGGAGTCTCATAGTGAATGGTCAAGCCCGATTGTGTTAATTCCAAAGTCTGATGGTACCATAAGGTTCTGTAATGATTTTAGGAGGTTAAATACTGGGTCTAAATTCGATGCATACCCTATGCGACGAGTGGACGAACTTATAGACCGACTTGGTACAGCCCGTTATATTACAACCTTAGACCTGACAAAGGGTTATTGGCAAATACCCCTGACGGACGCTGCCAAGGAGAAGACAGCATTTTCCACACCTGACGGCCTATTCCAATATGTAACTAAGCCTTTGGGACATCATGGGGCTCCTGCAACATTTCAGCGGCTAATGGACAGAGTGTTGAGACCACATAGACAGTACGCGTCTGCTTATCTTGACGATATAGTGATACACAGTGCAGACTGGGAAACACACCTACTCAAAGTACAGGCAATGATTGATGAATTGAGGAGAGCAGGGTTGACTGCAAACCCCAAGAAATTTAGCATTGGCCTAGAAGAGGCCAAGTACTTGGGTTACATTATTGGGAGAGGTGAAGTCAAGACCCAAGTTGACAAGATTGAAGCTATACAGAACTGGCCCCGGCCTGTAAATAAAAAACAAGTGAAGGCATTTCTGGGGATTACTGGCTATTATAGGCAGTTTATACCCAATTTTGCAGCTATAGCAGTTCCCTTAACCGATCTCACCAAGGGAAGTGGGTTGTGGATGGTAAAATGGAATTATGAGGCAGAGGAAGTGTTTCAGACTCTAAAACAGGCTCTTTGTTCCCAATCAGTATTGATGACCCCTGACTTTAGAAATGAATTTGTGGTACAGACAGATGCTTCCAGCTCAGAATAAGGGGCATTGTTGTCACAGACTGTTAATGGAGAGGAGCATCCTGTGCTTTACTTGAGCCGCAAACTAAATAAGCATGAGAAGAACTATGCAGTTGTAGAGAAAGAGTGTTTGGCTATCAAGTGGGCCTTAGAATCACTCAAATACTACTTGCTGGGTCGGAAGTTTCACTTGGTCATGCCCCTCTGAAGTGGATGAACCTGAACAGAGAGAAAAATAGCAGAGTGACAAGATGGTTTTTGGCCCTGCAGGCTTGCAGTTTTTCAGTGGAGCACAGGCCAGGAAAGTGGCAAGGAAATGCGGATGCTTTGTCACGTGTGCATTGTCTGCTGGTTTCAGTTGCTCAGACCCACTTGCCTGAGCAGAGGGGGAGGGGGGGATATGTGACACTAATGCTGGATTGGTGGTGGACGGAAGGTATATTTCCCCAAGATTCCTCTCCTATGTGAAGTAGCAGGTGAAAGACTCTCACCTGTGAGGTAATTAATGAAGCAGCACTGAGGGTGGGGATATAACAGAGCCAGGAGGTCAGTCAGTCTCTCTCTGCCTGGGGACACAGAAAGCATGTCTGTGTGAGTGAGCAAACCGTGAGTGTAATGAGCAGGACACTGGTACAGTGGGTCAGCTATGCAGTGGGTCAGTATATATGTGCAGTAGTTTCTGACGCCAATTGCTGCTTGCGCAGGTACTGTAGCAGGGCCCTTTAAGATGTTATAACTCACGTACCAGGTGAGGAATGCCAGAGGGGGATGATGTCTCTGTATAGCAGATATGGTAGTGTCAACGGTGTCTCCTACCTTGGTACGGCTGGACTCCTGGATCCTGGCTCATTTGCAATAAATTGAGTCTTGTTAATAGGAGTAATTGAGGAACTTTGGTAGCAGGAAATAAGATCCAAATAGGTAATATGATCCAACTTTTCATTACTGAATGGCAGCTTTAAATCCATACAAGTTACAGCAATAGTCTTGGGTCCCAGCAGGTATAGGCAATGTATGGCAGGGATCAGTATCTTTTCTGCTTCTATACTATGTGCCTGAAGAATCTGGCAGGTATTTCTCTTCTGCTCTGTCTGTCTTCTGCTTGGTATAGGCCTGACTAGCTGAGGAGGTATATGGCTTCTCCTAGACTCTGGATATGTACTCACAGCTTGGCTCACAGGGGATGCTTCTTCCTGGAGGCTGGAGAGGGCTGCTTTTCTTGTCAACCAGCGGAGGCTGATGGCTCAGGCTGGGAAGAGTGATCTTTAGCCTCAGCCGAGGCTGGATCCTAGGTTGGGATCCCTTTCTCTGCGAGCTCCTACCAACACAGCCTTCCCCAGCAGGGGGCTGGTACACACTAACTAAACTTACTTCTCCTCCTCATGAGACAGGACATGGGAACAGCCCACTTCTGCTCACACAGGGGAGGCTAGACTGGAATGGACTATTCCAGACTAGGTATACTAAACTGGCTATGGACTGCTGAACATATTGCTGCCACCTGCTGGCGGACATGGAAATGACAGCATAATACATCACACAGACCTGGAAAATACATATAATGATGGCAATGCACAGTTAATTTACACAAGATGACAATATGCAAACACCTAACATGTAGCAGGGATACAGAGTTTAGTAACATACTCTGGGATGTTACATACCCGCTTACTTTAAGTTAAGCCGTCCTCTGCTTATGCTAGGAGGGTGAAGGAATCAGCTCTGGGTACCCAATAAAATACAAAGTGCTGCATGAATTACATATAAAGACATACATAGACAAAACATTTAACGGCTTTC
This sequence comes from Bufo bufo, assembly GCF_905171765.1. Lineage (NCBI taxonomy): Eukaryota > Metazoa > Chordata > Amphibia > Anura > Bufonidae > Bufo > Bufo bufo. The sequence continues at coordinate 54,484,771 of NC_053393.1, forward strand.
TCAAGGTTCCTGCCCGCTAGAGTAAGGTGTCCAACACACAGTTTCCTTCTCTTGGTATAACCAGGTAACCTAATACTGCACAAAGCATACATCACTGACTGACTTTGTATGTTCTGGATCCTTTAAACACCAAAGAAAGCATGGGGGTGTCTTTACTCCGTAATCCCACCATTATGTAATGAAATACTGGCAAACGGAAGGGTGGCTTTATCCTGTATTCCCTTTCCTGCACCATAGCCTGAGAAATTTGGCTTGTAGCACGATCACTATGATGACTGAGGGGAAGCTAAAATATGGCTCTAAGGCTTGAGGTACCATACCTTAGGCAAAGGCTCAGAAGGGGAGGTACTTATCGTCTCCGTATACTTCTGGCAATGTCACAGGAGGAGGGTAGCATAATCCCGTCGCTCTCCTGGAAATGAGACACCTCAGGATGGAACAATCCTGAACATAAAACAAGCGGGAAGGAGCAGTCTAGGACTTCTAACGATTCCCGAAGCAGCAGGGTTACCCTTGCTGGACATGGCTGGGACTTACCACTTGGTCCTACCCTGGGTACCCGGGATATATGACTCCAGGTGTAGGCCATTAGTATTAAGCTTCCAGATAGGCAGTCCGTGTAAAGAGAACAGAGCTGTCAGGCAAGACACACAAAAGTAAGGTGCTACTGCTCTGGCTAAATGCAAAAGTTAGTGCAGTTTCACAAACAGTGCATAAATTCACATAGCGGCATCTGTAAAAGAGTCCATACAATGGGCACAAATAATTGAACGTTGCTCAACCTGTAAACATGTAAGCAAAATTAGTGCAATATTTAAACAGTATAAGTCACAAAGAGCTCAGGTAATCGTTTGAGCCCTTTCTTTGGGTACTAGCTTGTAACGTTGCATAACTTGTATCAAGTAGGAAAAAAACACAAAAATCAAAAATAATTTGTAATCCAATATGAAGTATGGTTTGGCTGATAGATGGAGTCCATTAAGTCCCGGCACAAAAAAGGTGAAATGAAAAAGGCCAAAAAAGGTCAAAAATAAAAGATTAGGCAATGTTTCTTACCAGTCAAAATGTGTCCATGGCTTGGCTCCTAATGTCTCTGAAGCTAAATATTTACTTTGAGAATTCCCGATAACGGACAGGTGGCACACCCTTGTTGGTCCGTTGAGATCTCCGCAAGGATAATCCAGAGTCTGAATTTCAGAGGGCTGAAATAGAGTCTGGGCCTTGTGAAGGAGGATCAGCCGATGAACTTGGTTCCGTAGGCGCAGTGGTCTCTGCAACTGGCATCAGGACTCGGATTAGAGGCTGAAAGAACCACTGAAGGGTGGTCAAGCATGGAAGGCAACTCTGTTGGAGTCTCACTTTCTGAAGACAATGGCAGCTCAGGTGATGTATCCTCTTCTCTTGGCTGCTCCTGAACAGGTTCCTGTAGGCATTTCTTAAGCCTGTTACGATGGACTCGCTGAGTACCTTTATCCTCTCTCTGGATTTCGTAGACCTCTGATGAGGGAATGGCCACTATTGTATATGGCTCACGCTCCCAGCGACTATCCAGTTTGCTTAGAGGGTGATTGTTTTTTAGCCAGACCTAGTCTCCAGGCTGTAAGGGCTCAGCATGGGCATGTATATCAAAGTCCTGTTTTTGTTTTTGTTGCGCCTTCTCTATTTTAGAGTCCACTATTTCTTTAGCGTCCTCCAGGCGTTTCTGATGCCCTTTGACCCACTCAGATTGGGGAAGGAGTGGTTCAGCGTCCGGCACAGGGACGTCAAGGGCAAGATCTGCAGGTAGACGGCCATGTCTTCCGAACATGAGATAGTATGGAGTGTACCCAGTAGAGCAATGGGTTGTATTGTTGTACATGTACACTAATTCAGGGAGGAGTAACGGCCAATCAGACCTCTGGTGAGGCGGCACAGCCTTGAGCATGTTGATCAGCGTCTGATTCATTTTTTCGCACAGTCCATTTCCCTGAAGGTGGTATGCGGTAGTTCTCAGTTTTTTGCAGTTGTACACATGGCAGCAGCTATAGTTTTTGCAGTTAAGTCCTTTACAGGTACAGCCACAACGAACTTGGTATAGTGGTCTATGATGATCATAGCATAGACATACCCGGATCTGCTGGGTTCCAGTTTCACGTGGTCGATTGCCACAATTTCAAGAGGACCTTTACTCACTATTGGATGAAGGGGGGCTCGCTGGTCATGTCTTTCCCCTTTCGCCACTGCACAGGTGGGACACTGTCGACACCAGGTTTCAATGTCACTTCTCATGCCAATCCAGTAGAAACGTCGTCTGATGGTAGCTTCCGTTTTTTGGATTCCAAAGTGACCAGACCGATTATGGTACATGTCCATCACCATATTGGCATCTCTTCGAAGCACCACTATCTGGTGGAGGCGCTCACAGGTGACTGGATCAAGCGTTCTCCTGAGGAGTAGGTCTCTTTGTAGGAAGAGTAGTTTCCGTTGTCGCCAGAGGCGCACTAGCTCTGAGTCAGCTCTCCGCCGTCGGATTCTCTACTCTCTCCGCCGTCGGATTCTCCAATGGCTCTGCTCTCTGATTGTAGTTTAATCCAGAGCTCTTTCTCAACTGGAGGTGAGGGGTCACAGGTCTGTGGAAAACACGTGACTTGAGAGGTCGGGCGCCTAGTGTGTAGGGCCTCCTCTCGGGCAAATCGGGAGTAGAATATTGGCATCTCCACATCTTCCCACTGATCATCAGTAGAAATTGGTTCTTTCTGGGCAGGTAGCCTAAACAAAGCATTGGCATTGTCATTGGATTTCCCAGTACGGTACTTAATGGTAAAGTTGAAGTTGGCCAGTCTAGAGGCTCATCTTTGTTCTAGAGCTCCCAGATGTAACGGGGTTCCGAAGGTGCACTCGGTCCCCCATTGCCCGCAGAACTGTTGCTTAGCTTTGGGAATGAGGATCTGTGTTTGACCTCATTCCCGGGGCGGCTTTACTGCTGGGTGGCTCCCTGCTCCTAAGTCTGCCTTGAGTGCCGAGCTGATCACTCGGTGCTCAACTGGTTGGTCTGTCGGTCATGTGACGCTGGCCACGTCACATGACCCTCACTCTCAACTATAAATACAGGCAGCCTGCTAGCCACAGGTTGCCTGTTAATTTCTAGGTTCCTGGCTATTTGTTGGACTACTGAATACTCACCTGATTCCATTCCCTGACGATCCTTTTGCCTGCTCCTCCTGTACTGCGCATCCGTCCTGGTATTGTGACCTCGGCTCCCACCTGACTACTCTCTTAGGACTCCTCTTGTACTTCTCTACTCTCCTGGTATTTGACCCCGGCTTCTCCTGACCATTCTTTGCTTAGCCCTTTGTACTGCGTAGATCTCTTGGTTCTGACCCGGTCCGTTCATGTTCCGTATTTTGTCTTGTCTGTCTTCCCTGCACGTATCCTAAGTTAGGGACTGTCGTCCAGTTGTCCCCTGTCATCAGGACTCGTGAGGCAAGTAGGCAGGGCCAGGGGTGAGGGTGGAGCGCAGTGGTAACTATTCTTCCCCCTGTGTGTGTGTGGACGTGACCGTTACAGATTAACAGGCCCAATAACCACTGTATCATGAATCCTCTTACTACCCTGACTGACCATGTCTCTAACTTGACACAGAGGGTGCAGGAGCTAGGAGAGAAACTCCGTTCTTGTGAGTTAGGGCAAGGTTCTTCCACTCCTCTGTCCTCCAGTCCACATTTTGAACCCCAGATCAAGCTCCCAGAACCCTTTTCTGGAGACCGGAAGAGGTTTCTCTCCTTTAAGGAGAATTGCAAACTCTACTTCCGTTTGCGCCTCGTGTCCTCAGTTCCCGAGAGCCAACGCGTGGGGATTATCATTTCTCTACTACAGGGTGATCCCCAGGACTGGGCATTTTTGTTACCTCCTGGGGCCAGTTGTCTAACTTCTGTAAAGGTTTTTTTTTTAAGGCCCTGGGTACCCTCTGACGAACCAGACAGGGCCCTGGTAGCAGAGACGGCTCTTAGGGCACTGGTTCAGGGCCATCTCCCTGCGGAGGAGTATTGCACCCAATTCAGACGGTGGTGTGTCCCCTCAGGATGGAATGAACCAGCCCTGAAGAGTCAGTTTAGGTCTGGTCTATATGATAATTTAAAAGATCTATTGGTCAATTACCAAATTCCTGAGACCTTAGAGGAGATGATGACCCTAGTTGTCCGACTTGACAGACGAGTTTGAGAGAGACGACAAGAACGACAGTTCTGTTCTCAGATGGTGGTCCAGCCAGAGGCCTTTTCCAGGGACAACACTGAGGTCTCCACCGAGGAACTCATGCAGGTTGGCATGACCCGGGGTAATCTTCGTCGCAGACGCGGAGAGTGCTTCTACTGTGGAGATCCTGGCCATTGGATCAACAAGTGTCCTAAGAGGGTCCTCTCTGACAAGTCTCCTAAGGCAAGACAACCTAAAGACCAGGTACACCCTGATTTTTCTAAAGGTAAGCTTTTGGTACCCATAACAATTTCTCTGGGGGTTAATAAGTGGCCGGGTAAGGCCTTTATTGACTCCAGTTCAGCGGCCAGCTTTATTGACTTTGAGTTTGCTTGTAAATTGGGTATTCCAATGTTTGCTTTACCTACACCTATCCATGTCATGGCTATTGATGTTACTCCCCTGATTGGTAGTACGGTGAGGTCATGTACCTCTGAAATTTCTCTGTCCGTGGTTGTGTGCCACTCTGAGAGATGTTCTCTTCTAGTCCTGGAGAACCTACCGGTTGAGGTGGTACTAGGGTTGCCTTGGCTCCGTTTACATAACCCCACAATTGATTGGTCCAAAGAAGAGTTGGTGAAATGGGGACCTAAGTGTGACTCATGCTTGTCCGTGGTCAAGGCTGGGGTTTCAGTAAGTTCTAATACATTACCCTCTGTTATTAAGGAATATTCTGATGTGTTCTCGTCCCTTACACCAGAGGTTCTACCCCCCATAGACCTTATGATTGCGCCATAGAGCTAATTGAGGGTGCCGAATTTCCTAAAGGTCGAATTTATAATCTTTCAGGGCCCGAACACAAGGCTATGGAAGATTATATTAAGGAGAGCCTTGCTAAAGGGCATATTAGACCTTCAGTCTCTCCTATGGGAGCAGGGTTTTTCTTTGTTAAAAAGAAGGATGGTGGTCTTAGGCCTTGTATTGATTACTGGAGATTAAATAAAATCACTGTCCAAAATAGATACTCTCTCCCATTGATTCCGGATTTATTTAACCAGGTTTTGGGGGCAACCTGGTTTTCCAAGATTGACCTGAAAGGGGCATACAATCTAATCCGAATCAAGGAGGGAGACGAATGGAAGACAGCGTTCAATACTCCGATAGGACACTTTGAATATCAGGTGATGCCTTTTGGACTCGGCAATGCCCCAGCTGTGTTCCAAAACTTAATGAACGATATTCTTAGGGAGTTCTTAGGTAAATTTATTATTGTCTATCTTGACGACAATTTGATATTCTCTCCTGATTTCGAATCTCATGTGTCTCATGTCAAACAAGTATTAGAGGTGTTGAGGGAGAACCAGCTATCCGCTAAGCAAGAGAAATGTGTCTTTGGTGTACAGGAGATACTGTTTCTAGGGCATGTTTTGACTCTGCACGCCTTTAAGATGGATCCTGGTAAGGTTTTAGCGATTAAGGAATGGGTAAGGCCTTCATCCTTAAAGGCTTTACAACGGTTTTTGGGTTTCGCTAATTACTACCGTAAATTTATCATGAATTTTTCTGTAATTGCTAAGCCATTTACCGACCTTACTAAGAAAGGGGCGGATTTGGAGAATTGGTCTACCAAGGCCATTTCTTCATTTGAAACATTAAAAAAGGCATTTAGTAGCGCTCCCATTCTGATCCAGCCTGATCAGGAGAGACCCTTTATTGTGGAGGTGGAAGCGTCCGAGGACGGCGCAGGAGCAGTCATTTCACAAGGTCCTGCTAGCCTCACTAACCTGAGACTGTGTGCCTTCTTCTCTAGGAAATTCTCTCCCACGGAGAGAAACTACGACATAGGGAATAGGGAGCTGCTGGCTATTAAATGGGCATTTGAGGAGTGGAGACATTTTTTGGAGGGGGCAAGGCATCGAGTAACTGTTGTCACTGATCATAAAAACCTAATGTTTCTCGAGTCCGCTAAGAGGTTGAATCCCCGACAAGCCCAATGGGCTCTGTTTTTTACCCGTTTTGATTTCTCCATTACGTTCAGGCTGGGAAGTAAAAATGTGAAGGCAGATGCATTATCTCGGAGCTTCCATGCTTTTCAACCCACTGAGACGCCGCCTGAATCCATCCTACCAGCAAACATCTTCTTAGCGGCTCTAACCCAGGATATCTCGGCTCGCATTAAGGCTAAACAACATCTGGCACCGGCATCCACCCCAACAGATAAGTTGTTTGTTCCCGTACAATTTCGTCTCCAGCTGTTGGGTGAGTGTCACGATTCTGCCTTTTGTGGACATCCGGGTGTTGAGGGCACTAAGGATCTGGTTTCTAGGTGGCCCACTCTAACCAGGGATGTCAAGTCCTACGTGTCAGCCTGTGAGGTTTGTGCCAGGTCTAAGACACCTAGGACTCACCCTGCTGGTAACCTACGACCCCTACCCATTCCCAGTAGACCCTGGTCCCATATCTCGATGGACTTTATAACTGACCTACCGCTGGAGGAGGGTAAGACTGTGGTTTGGATAGTGGTCGATAGGTTTAGTAAGATGGTTCATTTCATTCCCCTGCCTAAACTTCCGAATGCTAAAACCCTGGCGTCTATTTTTGTGAGAGAGATTGTTCCGGAATATATTGTTTCGGACAGGGGTGTGCAGTTTGTGTCCAAATTCTGGAGGGCCTTCTGTCAAAGATGTAAAATTTTGTTGTCTTTTTCTTCCGCCTACCTTCCTGAGAGTAATGGGCAGACTGAACGCCTTAATCAGTCTGTGGAACAATTCCTGAGGTTGTATGTTGCTGATGACCAGCAATTATGGGTCAAATTCCTTCCGTTGGCTGAATTTGCTTTGAATAACCGTGTCAATACTTCTGCTGGGGTCTCCCCTTTCTTTTGTAACCATGGTTTTCATCCCCGTTTTCATTCTGGGTCGTCCATCTCCTCCTCTAACCCTGAAGCTGATAAACTCTCCTCCGAACTGTGCACAGTTTGGGCCCGGGTTCAATCGAACCTAGAAAAGGCTCAAAGTTCTCAAAAACTCAAGGCCGATAGGAGACGTTCAAGGGGGGTGAACTTTCAGGTTGGGGATAAAGTATGGTTGTCCTCCAAGAATCTATCTCTCAAGGTACAGTCATGTGAAAAAATTAGGACACCCTTTGAAAGCATGTGGTTTTTTGTAACATTTTTAATAAAAGGTTATTTCATCTCCGTTTCAACAATACAGAGAGATTAAAGTAATCCAACTAAACAAAGAAAACTGAAGAAAAGTCTTTTCAAGATCTTCTGTAAATGTCATTCTACAAAAATGCCTATTCTAACTGAGGAAAAAGATAGGACACCCTTGCCCCTAATAGCGAGTGTTACCTCCTTTGGCTGAAATAACTGCAGTGAGACGGTTCTTGTAGCCATCTACCAGTCTTCGACATCGGTCTGAGGAAATTTTACCCCACTCCTCAATGCAGAACTTTTTCAGCTGTGAGATGTTTGAGGGGTTTCTTGCACGTACAGCCCTTTTCAAGTCACCCCACAGCATCTCAATGGGATTCAAATCTGGACTTTGACTTGGCCATTCCAGGACTCTCCATTTCTTCTTTTTCAGCCAATCTTTGGTTGATTTACTAGTATGTTTTGGGTCATTGTCATGTTGCATGGTCCAGTTCCGCTTCAGCTTTAATTTTCTAACTGATGGTCTCACATGTTCTTCAAGCACCTTCTGATACACAGTAGAATTCATCGTGGATTCTATGATGGTGAGCTGACCAGGTCCTGCTGCAGCAAAGCAGCCCCAAACCATGACACTTCCACCTCCATGCTTCACAGTTGGTATGAGGTTCTTTTCTTGGAATGCTGTGTTTGGTTTACGCCAAACATGTCCTCTGCTGTTGTGTCCAAATAATTCAATTTTGGACTCATCTGTCCAAAGAACATTATTCCAGAAGTCCTGGTCTTTGTCAACTTTATCTCTGGCAAATGTCAGTCTGGCCTCGATGTTTCTCTTGGAAAGCAAAGGTTTCCTCCTTGCACACCTCCCATGCAAGTTAAACTTGTACAGTCTCTTTCTGATTGTAGAGGCATGTACTTCTACATCAACAGTAGCCAGAGCCTGCTGTAGTTCTCGAGATGACACTTTAGGGTTTTTGGAGACCTCTTTTAGCATCTTGCGGTCTGCTCTTGGGGTGAACTTGCTGGGGCGACCAGTCCTGGGCATGTTGGCAGTTGTTTTGAAAGCCCTCCACTTGTAGACTATCTTCCGGACAGTGGAATGGCTGATTTCAAAATCTTTTGAGATCTTTTTAAATCCCTTCCCAGACTCATAGGCTGCTACAATCTTTTTTCTGAAGTCCTCTGACAGCTCTTTTGCTCTCACCATGGTGCTCACTCTCACTTCAACAGTCAGGAGCACACCAAACTAAATGTCTGAGGTTTAAATAGGGCAAGCCTCATTCAACATGCAGAGTAACGATCTACTAATTATGTGCACCTGGTGTGATATACCTGTGTGAGATCTGAGCCAATTTAAGAGGGAATACATGTGAGGGTGTCCTATCTTTTTCCTCAGTTAGAATAGGCATTTTTGTAGAATGACATTTACAGAAGATCTTGAAAAGACTTTTCTTCAGTTTTCTTTGTTTAGTTGGATTACTTTAATCTCTCTGTATTGTTGAAACGGAGATGAAATAACCTTTTATTAAAAATGTTACAAAAAACCACATGCTTTCAAAGGGTGTCCGAATTTTTTCACATGACTGTAGCTTCTAGAAAATTTGCTCCTTGTTTTATTGGACCATATAAGATCACGGAGGTGATTAACCCGGTATCATTTAGGTTGGAGCTACCCGAGTCATTCCACATTCATAATGTGTTCCATAAATCTCTACTTAAAAAATATTTTGAACCGGTAGTACCATCGAAAGCCTCGCCTCCGCCGGTTCTTTTTAATTATGCTGTCGGGTATGTTGTGTCTAAAATAGTGGATGTCAGGAAGGTGCGTAACTCCTTGCAGTACCTGATTCACTGGAAGGGGTATGGACTTGAAGAGAGATCTTGGGTACCTGCCAGGGAGGTTCATGCTCCTAGACTGGTTCGTAAATTTCATTTAGAACACCCTGAAAAGCCATCGCCTGAAGTCTTGGGTCCGGTGGCCCCTCGTAAAAGGGGGGGTACTGTAACGGGGTTCCGAAGGTGCACTCGGTCCCCCATTGCCCGCAGAACTGTTGCTTAGCTTTGGGAATGAGGATCTGTGTTTGACCTCATTTCCGGGGCGGCTTTACTGCTGGGTGGCTCCCTGCTCCTAAGTCTGCCTTGAGCGACGAGCTGATCACTCGGTGCTCAACTGGTTGGTCTGTCGGTCATGTGACGCTGGCCACGTCACATGACCCTCACTCCCCACTATAAATACAGGCAGCCTGCTAGCCACAGGTTGCCTGTTAATTTCTAGGTTCCTGGCTATTTGTTGGACTACTGAATACTCACCTGATTCCGTTCCCTGACGATCCTTTTGTCTGCTCCTCCTGTACTGCGCATCCGTCCTGGTATTGTGACCTCGGCTCCCACCTGACTACTCTCTTAGGACTCCTCTTGTACTTCTCTACTCTCCTGGTATTTGACCCCGGCTTCTCCTGACCATTCTTTGCTTAATCCTTTGTACTGCGTAGATCTCTTGGTTCTGACCCGGTCGGTTCATGTTCCGTATTTTGTCTTGTCTGTCTTCCCTGCACGTATCCTAAGTTAGGGACTGTCGTCCAGTTGTCCCCTGTCATCAGGACTCGTGAGGCAAGTAGGCAGGGCCAGTGGTGAGGGTGGAGCGCAGTGGTCACTATCCTTCCCCCTGTGTGTGTGTGGACGTGGCCGTTACACCAGACGTGCAGTGTTCAAGTGAGCTAGCGGATTATTGTCGGTGTAGACTGTGAAAGGTGTAGCAGCTAGGTAGTCCTTGAATTTCTCAGTGACAGCCCAGACCAAGGCTAGGAACTCCAGTTTGAACGAACTGTAGTTATGGTCATTCCGCTCTGGCTCTCGTAAAGATCTGCTTGCATAGGCGATGACTCTTTCAGTTCCAGCTTGCGTCTGAGATAGTACAGCTCCCAAACCTTTCTAACTTGCATCAGTATAGAGGCAAAATGGTAGGCTGTAGCCAGGATAACCCAGAACTGGAGGTTCTGTAAGTTTTTCTTTCAACAGTTGGAAAGCAGCTTCTCTCTCTTCATTGCACTCCACTGGTATCTTGGAATGACATCCTTTAGGGTGACCTTTCACTAGCTCCTGGATAGGTTCCACAATCTGAGCAAAGTGTGGGATAAATCTACGATAGTAACTTGCAAATCCGAGAAAGCTCTTGACCTCTTTGACTGTTTTGGGAGCCGGCCAGCTTTGTACTGCTGCTATTTTGTCAGGGTCCGGTCTCACGCCTTCTGCACTCACAACATGTCCCAGATATTTCACTTGGGGCTTCAGTAAGTGACACTTTGAAGGTTTCACTTTCAGTCCATGTTGAGTCAAAGTCTGGAACACTTCTGCCAGGTGCTGTAGATGTTCCTCATAGGTCTTAGAGTAGATGATCACATCATCCAGGTACAACAACACAGTCTCAAAGTTTTTGTGTCCAAGACATCTTTCCATGAGTCTCTGAAATGTCCCTGGGGCGTTGCATAGCCTGAATGGCATGTTGTTGAACTCAAACAGACCCATTGGGGTGGCAAAAGCTATTTTTTTCTTTATCTTCTGGTGCCATGGGAACTTGCCAATAGCCACTGGTTAGATCAAGAGTTGAAAAGTAGGCAGCGGATCCCAGAGCTGCCAGGGATTCTTCAATTCGTGGCAGGGGGTACGCATCCTTGTGCGTAATGTTGTTGATCTTACGGTAGTCCACACAAAAACGGATGGTTCCATCCTTCTTCTTTACCAGAACTAAGGGGGCAGCCCAGGGGCTGTGACTATCCTGGATGACATTAGCTGTCTTCATATACTGAACCATCTTCTTCACTTGCTGGTACATGGCAGGAGGGATTGGTCGGTATCTCTCTTTGATTGGAGGATGATTGCCGTTGGGATGGTGTGCTGTATTAAGCGAGTCTGTCCATAGTCCAGAGAATGTTTGCTGAAGACTTGATGGTGTTGTTTTACTAAGTCCAGCACACCGTTGAGTTGTTCGGCAGAGGTTGTGGTATCCCCGATGTGTAGTTCGGCCCACCAGGGCTGTTCTGGCGGGTCTTTCGCTTCCTCCACTGTTTGGAGTGATTGTTGAGCCGCAGGCCACTGGATAGTGTTTTTTTAATTTCACAGCTTCATCACCCAGATTGACTGAGCGTATAGGTACCTTTCCTTAAGACACGGTGACCACGCTCCTAGCGGCTAGGACGAGGGGATGATCCTGAAGATGTATTGGCTCCACAAGGGCCTGATAATGTTGACTTTGGATACCGATGCAAGCCTTGCACCATATCAGATTCTCTGCTCCAGGCTGGAGTTTGATAGGATAAGCATCCTTGATGCGGACACGGCAGATTTCACCCCGTTGATTGCTGAACTTTTGTTGGGCGGATAGCACTCGAATGGTCTGGTGTATAACCCATTGAGTTTCATGGGGTATAGTCAGCAGGGTTTTCTTCAAGGCTTTCAGCACTTCAGGGTAGCAATTGCTGAGTACATTCATCCCCAGGACCACAGGGCAATTATCATCATCTGGGACCTGAATCACGACTACTCCTTGACATGAGAGTTCAGTTTCTTCAATCTGTAAGGTAGGTACCCAATAACCTAGTATAGGCACTGGTTTGCCATTGGTAGCTATGATCTGGAGCAAAGATTCAGGAGGTTGTATCAGTTGGGCTCCGTTTCGGCATGTGTCAAATACTGCTTGGCGGATGGTAGTCACTTGAGATCCGGTATCAATTAAAGCAGAAAACTTCACTTCGTTGATGTCAACTTCCACCATGGGGCGGGCGCCCACACAACCTTGGCATAAAGACTGGATCTTTGGGACCAAGTATTCTTCCTCCCGAGGGGCGGTCCTCGACGGGATACCCGTTTAACTGACTGCAGTCCTTTGCAATGTGTCCATATCTCTGACAATGCAGGCATCGCTGTTCCCTGATGTTTTGATAACCGGGGTCCGGCAATCTACTGACTGGCTGACGTCGATATTCTTGCGGACCGGGCGTAGGGCGGTCTCTGTTTGCAAGAGTCCCTTTCCCCACCTTGGTTTGCTGTTCTAGTCGCTCTAGTTGTTTCCTCATCCTCTCCATATTCTCAGCTAAGAGGGAGACTTGAGCGGTCAGAGCTGCTACAGTATCTGGAACTGGTGCCTGAGCTCCGTGGTCAGCTATTTGGCTGTGAGTAGCAGGCCGCAGTGTGGGCCCTGCCTTCTTGTTTTCAGGAGGTTCCGCTTGGTGACTTTCCCCTAGAATGCCAATAGCAAGTTCCTTAAAGTCCAAGAAAGGGGCTTCTGGGTGCTGAGCTGAAAGCATCTTCATCTGTCGTTTGAGGGGTTCATCAAGGACACCTTCAATAAACTGTTCCCTGAGGGTTTGATCTTGTCCCTCAGTTTCACGGGGGTCAATCTGAATAACAGCTCTCAATTAGGGATGAGCGAACCCGAACTGTATAATTTTGGGGTGTCCGTGACACGGACCCGAACCCGAACATTTTCGTAAAAGTCCGGGTTCGGATTCGGTGTTCGGCGCTTTCTTGGCGCTTTTTGAAAGGCTGCAAAGCAGCCAATCAACAAGCGTCGTACTACTTGCCCCAAGAGGCCATCACAGCCTTGACTACTATTGGCATGGCTGTGATTGGCCAGTGCACCATGTGACCCAGCCTCTATTTAAGCTGGAGTCACGTAGCGCCGCACGTCACTCTGCTATGATCAGTATAGGGAGAGGTTGCAGCTGCGACGTTAGAGCGAGATTAGGCAGATTAACTCCTCCAAAAGACTTCATTCTGTGATCGATCTGCAGCTGTGGATCATTGAAGTGCTATTATTGACTTGCTCACTTTTTTGAGGCTGCCCAGAGCGTTTTTAGATCACTTTTTTTCTGGGGTGATCGGCGGCCATTTTGTGACTTGTGGTGCGCAAGCACGAGCTATCACCAAGTGTATTTAACCATCGATAGTGTGGTCATTTTGTGCTATATCCTACATCAGCTGCAGGCTGAGCCTGTGTCACCGAAGTGCATTTAACCATCAACAGTCTGGTTATTTTTTGGCCATATACTACATCAGCTGCAGGCTGAGCCTGTTTCACCCAAGTGCATTTAACCATCAACAGTCTGATTATTTTTTTGGCCATATACTACATCAGCTGCAGGCTGAGCCTGTGTCACCGAAGTGCATTTAACCATCAACAGTCTGGTTATTTTTTGGCCATATATTACATCAGGGGCAAGTTGAGCCTGTCACCCAGCGCCTAAAAAATAGACCTGACATTTCTATTCAACCAAATCTGCACAGTTTTAGCTGGTCAAGTTATTTGTAGTGACCGTCAAAGCAGACTTTTTGTTCTGGGTTGAAAAAGCATTCCCAAATTTGCCATTCTGAAAATAATTAGTTTGTGGTATTTCAGGCCTACTTGAAATCTATCCCAAAAAGAAAATCTTCCATAAA